>NC_057947.1:17656725-17936891 GCF_018555375.3 Anguilla rostrata
AGGCGGCTTAAAGTCAGGGTTGGAAATATTCGTGTAAAATCGCGCAGGGTGGTAGCGCCCGAAACATAGGCTCTGCTTCTCGGGGCCGCTGTCTGTGAACACTCTAGCAGTGATTTGATGGTCCTAGGCCCTATTGTCTGGGAGCTATTGAACCTTGAAAGCCTTAGCCGGCTGCATTTTTTTCCGATGGGCGGCTTAAATTCACTGTTGGACATATTCGTGTCAAATCGCGCGGGGTGTTAGCGCCCGAAACATAGGCTCTGCTTCTCGGGGCCGCTGTCTGTGAACACTCTAGCCGTCGTTTGATGGTCCTAGGCCCTATTGTCTGGGAGCTATTGAACCTTGAAAGCCTTAGCCGGCTGCATTTTCTTCCGATAGGCGGCTTAAAGTCACGGTTGGAAATATTCGTATAAAATCGCGCAGGGTGGTAGCGCCCGAAGCATAGGCTCTGCTTCTTGGAGCCGCTGTCTGTGAACACTCTAGCAGTGGTTTGATGGTCCTAGGCCCTATTGTCTGGGAGCTATTGATCTTTGAAAGCGTTAGCCGGCTGCATTTTTTTCTGATCGGCGGCTTAAAGTCACGGTTAGAAATATTCGTGTAAAATCGCGCGGGGTGGTAGCGCCCAAAGCATAGGCTCTACTTCTCGCGGCCGCAGTCTGTGAACACTCTAGCAGTCGTTTGATGGTCCTAGGCCCTATTGTCTGGGAGCTATTGAACTTTGAAAGCGTTAGCCGGCTGCATTTTATTCCGATCGGCGGCTTAAAGTCAATGTTGGAAATATTCGTGTAAAATCGCGCGGGGTGGTAGCACCCGAAGCATAGGCTCTGCTTCTCGGGGCCGCTGTCTCTGAACACTCTAGCAGTGGTTTGATGGTCCTAGGCCCTATTCTCTGGGTGCTATTGAACCTTGAAAGCGTTAGCCGGCTGCATTTTATTCCTATCGGCGCCTTAAGGTCACGGTTGGAAATATTTGTGTAAAATCGCGCGGGGTGGTAGCGCCTGAAGCATATGCTCTGCTTCTAGTGGCCGCTGTCTCTGAACACTCTAGCAGTGGTTTGATGGTCCTAGGCCCTATTGTCTGGGAGCTATTGAACCTTGAAAGCGTTAGCCGGCTGCATTTTTTTCCGATCGGCGGCTTAAAATCACGGTTGGAAATAATCGTGTAAAATCGTGCGGGGTGGTAGCGCCCGAAGCATTAGCTCTGCTTCTTGGGGCCGCTGTCTGTGAACACTCTAGCAGTGATTTGATGGTCCTAGGCCCTATTGTCTGGGAGCTATTGAACCTTGAAAGCGTTAGTCGGCTTCATTTTTTTCCGATCGGCGGCTTAAAGTCACTGTTGGAAATGTTAGTGTAAAATCGCGCGGGGTGGTAGCGCCCGAAGCATAGGCTCTGCGTTTCGGGGCCGCTGTCTGTGAACACTTTAGCAGTCATTTGATGGTCCTAGGCCCTATTGTCTGGGTGCTATTTAACTTTGAAAGCGTTTTACCGGCTACGTTTTTTTCCGAATGGCAGCTTATAGTCACAGTTGGAATTTTTTGTGTAAAATTGCGTGGGGTGGTAACGCTCGAAGCATAGGCTCTGCGTCTCGGGGCCGCTGTCTGTGAACACTTTAGCAGTGGTTTGATGGTCCTAGGCCCTATTGTCTGGGAGCTATTGAACTTTGAAAGCTTTTTCCGGCTGCATTTTTTTCCGAATGGCAGCCTAACGTCAATGTTGGAAATATTCACGTAAAATCGCGCGAGGTGGTAACGCCCGACGCATAGGCTCTGCATCTCGGGGCCTCTGTCTGTGAACACTTTAGCAGTGGTTTGACGGTCCTAGGCCCTATTGTCTGGGAGCTATTGAACTTTGAAAGCGTTTGCCGGCTGCGTTTTTTTCCGAATGGCAGCTTAAAGTCACAGTTGGAAATATTCGTGTAAAATCGCGCGGGGTGGTAACGCCCGAAGCATAGGCTCTGTGTCTCGGGGCCGCTGTCTGTGAACACTTTAGCAGTGGTTTGATGGTCCTAGGCCCTATTGTCTGGGAGCTATTGAACTTTGAAAGCGTTTGCCGGCTGCATTTTTTTCCGAATGGCAGCTTAAAGTCACAGTTGGAAATATTCGTGTAAAATCGTGCGGGGTGGTAACGCCCGAAGCATAGGCTCTGCGTCTCGGGGCCGCTGTCTGTGAACACTTTAGCAGTTGTTTGACGGTCCTAGGCCCTATTGTCTGGGAGCTATTCAACTTTGCAAGCGTTTGAAGGGTTAATGTGAGTATTTTTCCTTTCTGCGGCTCATGGTTTATTGGTCAAAAAATAAACAGGGGCGAAGGGGGGGGGGGGGGGGGGGGGGGGGGGGGAGGGGTACTTTAAACAGGACCTCATAGTGCACTTTGTATCCCTAGTGCATATTTAATCTAAATCAATTGTTGCTAAGAAACTGCTAAATGGCTGTTCATATCTGTATTTATGATAACGGAGGCTTGTGGCAATTAATATGAAGGCATTTGTCCACATTCAATAGCTGGACTTTAACAAGTCTGAAGCCGCGTTTCCACCAAAAGAACTACTTTTCAAGGAACTAAAAGGTTCCTTCAGCCCATGGTTGTATGCGTTTCCACCGCGGTCTAAAGTCCCACAAAGATTAGGAAAATTAGCCCACTGACGTATGAAAAGCGACGTTGTCGTTGGTCCATCTGTCCTTTGATTTCTTCTATAACCCCATTCTACCACCGAAGTAGCCTACATTATTTTCTAATAACCGGAGGGGTTTATTCCACTTATATACAACGGGTTACCAGCAATGATTATATATGGTTACTTTTGCTTTTTTTTATCGATTTAATCACCTGGAATTGAAATATTCTTCTGCAGCCTTTTGGGCATATTTTCCCGTTGTCAAGCAAAACTGTTGTTGGTAGTTGAACTTGGACCGTTGTTATGCAACAAATAGGATATAACAGGCCAATAGTCAGATTGTAACTGTTTTATATATCCTCTCAAACACATTCATTATGTTTTTATGCGAACATTCACTTTCATGTCTTGACATCCGAAGCGACAGAATGCATTCACATTTATATGTATAACTGGCAACAACAGCAGAAAACATGCACCTGTTGTAAACAATTTGCTGTTTGATTACTTTCTCATGGTCAATTCCATATAGGCTAATCGCTAAATGACAAGAATAGAACGAAAACTCCGACTTGCGTGAAAAATTAAATTAGTAGTGGTAGCCTACAGCCACCGTTTGCTTTCCTTCGAAGTTACTGCTAGCCGAGCAGCAAAGTGTGCCCTCCAGATGCGAACCATGCACCATAAATTAGTTCATAGTCTTCCTGGTCTTTTTGTGGAATTGAAGAATGGCAGAGTAAAATTACGGCAGTCTGATAAAGCTAAAAGGACGATTACTAGAATTAACCTGTTATTTTACCCTGACAAAAAGTGCGGAAGGTGATTTCCAGTTTGCTTTTACTGTATCACCAATGTGAATTACGCAGAACTACCGCATACCTCACATAACTGTATCAAACGGGCTAACAAAGTAAATCTGGAAGAAAATATTCAGCAACCGAATTAATCCGTTTGAATGTTTTGATACGTAATATGCTGTCCCAGCACGAATGCTTTTTATTAAAAAAAATTATAAAACGAATACTAAAGCAAGAAAATAACAGAACAGCACACGTTATAATTCCAAGACGTTTGCAGACTATAACCAAAACTAGGCTACTGCGCCGCATGACATACAAGTTTGATTTGAAGTTATTATGAAAATAAATTGGTTTGCGGCTACATATTGTTAAACATGGCGGCTGAAAATGAACACAAAAAAAATGCTGCGAGTACTTGACCAATCAGAAATGTTCAGCGCTGCAAGTTCCACCCAAAAGGTTCCTGTACTTTCGGAAAGTACTACCCCCCGAGCAGGAACTTTTTGGGGGGTAAAATAAAGCCCCTGGAACTAAATTTAGACCCTAGTTCCTGCGGTGGAAAAAAAAAAGGTTTCTAGTTCCGGGGTAAAGTTTGTGGCTTTAGAGAGCAGCTTTCAAATGTGAATGCATTATATTTATTAAATATAAACCTTATTGTCTGTGGATATATGTGTGTATGTAAGCCTATCTTTTTGTTTCTGTCTGCATGACTATGTATGTTTGCATATGTACGTGTGTGTGTAATGTTTCTATAATGGTGAACCTCAAACTGTCTGCAAAATGACTACAGCAGCACATAGGGGTCATTAGATAAAGCTATGATCATTTTCTGCACACTAAAATAAAATCATCAAATTAACTAAGGGGAAAAAAAAAAACAAAATTAATGTACTGTCTCATTAATTACTCCTTACTATGAAGTGCAATGTTCACAAGAGGGCACTCTTGTATAGACTTTTTCATCAGGAGTGGCTGTTTTATCCCTCTAGTGGCAGTATTAAATATTACAGTTCTCAAACAGGTTGGTATTCTGTATGCCCTCCATTGATGTTTTTGTAAATTATAATATGCTGGTTCTGTGGAGAAGAATGTTGAATTTAGTGTCATTTTTAAAATTTCAACATCCAAGCTCCACATTACCCAAAAAATACAAATATTAACAGAATATTGTAAGAAAATAACCCATATTATGGAAAACAAATCAACGTGGTGCAGTTACATCTCATTACATTACATTTGTTTGGCAGACGCTCTTATCCAAAGTGACATACAAAAGTGCATACCAAAGGCCATTGGAACAATTAGAAAATACAGGTCTGAGAAGGTATAATACTAATTTTGTACAGTTATTCATAGCCAAAAACACATAAAGTTCAGTTCAGTGCAGCAGTAGTAGTAGACATTGAAGGTAATTAAAAATGTTTGCCAGTTTCAGTGCCAAGATGCTGCAGGGGGGTGCTGATGGTTTGCCAGGAGGGAGCAGCCTTCCTTCCACATACAACACCATGTGCCAAGTGCAATCATTGATAACCCTGAGATTCAGGTCATGTACAGTAAATACACAACATAGCCTGAATGCTGAGAAAGGACTCCTTTCAAAGGAGCTCTGTATTGTCCACCAGCACCCCCTCTGTGCACACTGGGCCCACGATGCCAGTGACAGGACAGGATGAGGTGGGACGGGGGCAGGTTACCTTCTATAAAACGCTTATTAGGGGTCTTTGTGATAAAGCACTGTGTTATTTCAGCACCTCCCTGTCACATCAGCACTCCAGCCTCTGAATCCTCACAGTAAATCCCCTGAGTCATCAGCTGGGCTTCAGGTCTATTGTGCCTGGGATTAGCTGCACCTATTCACCAGGGCCATTCCACACAGGTCAATTCAGACAGCTGCCCTGCCTGAACACCCCCCCCCCCACTCAAATCCACCCACCCCTCCCGCATCCATCCAGTTACCCCCCCTGACACCCACAAACCACCCCACCCATCCAATCACCTGCCTCACCCCTCACCCCCCACCCACTGTCTGCTCACTACATCAGATGCTAAAGACAGGAACAATGTGGCACGCTCCATAGCACCCCAAAATCTCATTATCCGTCATAAAAGCCCCCCTTTCATCACTATTCCAGAGTTATCTGACTGTATAATTGATCTTGCTTATTGGTTTGTCTTGCTTTGTTTTTGGTTTACATTTAATGGACTTGATTAGACATTTCTCATTAAAGAAGGAAAATATATTTATCATTTGTGATATTTATTATTCACATTATTCATTCAAGCTTAATGATTGCTCATGGCAGTTCATGAAGTTTCATCATAAACTGACATTCTAAGTAGCTTATGTTGTATTCCATCTCATTTGTTCTGTTAAAAGGTTGACATAACTTGAATAGACCGATTGAACAACACACTTCCAAAGTTGTCCAAAAGAGGGTGGAGTGAGCAAGTCAATTGTGTTCTCTTGCTACATGGTACAGTATAGCTTTTCATTTCAGATTGCCAGACTGATTATCAGTAAACTGCATACAGGTGAACCTAAGAGTTCAAGGTAATATCTGCTGTGACACACATACACAAAGACCACAGTCTTCACAGCTTCCAGAAATTCACGCTTGCCAACACTGCATCTGTGGCAGCAGGCTACATTGACACAGGTTGGAGCAGTTATCCCATTCGAAAGTATTTTAGTAGTTTATAATTACACCAGTATGAACAGGGCTCAATGTATTCTTAGTGGGAAAATTCCAGTGGCACGCACAAGCACTGCTGATTTTTATATGCAAGTTCTTACACATTACCAACCTAAATTCACTTATTTCTACTTATTCTGCAGAAACAGTGATAGCCTTTCATTTGAATAATAATTGCTCATTTAAATATAGTGGATTTTCTTTTTTAAGTGACAAAAGTATACACTTTAAGGTAATTATTTTAAATGAGTGAATTTTAATGAGTGAAATTTATATAAGGTGGGAAATAGGAATGCATCTCAAAATACCATAACCAGCCTGCTGGCAATGAGAAACAGAACTCATTGTGGGTGATGTCAGTAAGTGGTTCAGGTCCAAACTCAGATGGTCATCTGGTACCTGTATTGTATCTTTAATATAATGCTAACATGCTAATATGTTTAATTATATGTTAATTATTGGGCTTCAGAATTCTAGCTGTCCCAGAGAGTGCAACCAGGAATGAGCAATTTATGAAAAAAAAAAAAACTATTTGTGTTCACACCCATGTTGATCTGCTCCACTGCTTTCCATTTAACCCTGACTGTGTCAATGATTGCAGGCATTGCATTACGTGCTGAAGAATCACTCTGGGTGCAAGGTTTCTGATTGGTGGATTTTCCCACACTTCCTCACACAAAAGTGACTCCTTTGGCCCAATCAGGTGTCTACAGACTGCCTGCCCTTAGAATAAAGTTTAGGCCTACTTCAATGCAATAATTGCATGACTCAGCAGGCAAAATTAAATTAAATTTTGGCTGGCTGAACTTGCTTTGAAGGAAGGAGTTTACCTTTATGTGTGACATATTTATTGGCCTTAAAGAAACAGTGAAGTGGATTGACCGATGTCAAGCATGATGAGAAAAAACCCCATAGGAGCAATTGTTTTTGTATTATGGAAAATCATAGATGATGCAAATTATGATAAACATGGCAAGAATCCAGTGAACAAAATGCATCAATTTTTGCCCCAAATACATGCTGTCAATTGTTTACTTAGCAATTCTCTGAAGGAATTATCATTGTTTCCAGTTTTGCCATTGCATACATGCCAAAAGTGTTGTGTACAGTACATAGGAATGTTATTATCTCAGCTATCTGAAACAAGGTGAGCCCACCTACACGCTTCTCCAATGAGTACTGGCGAAGCAATTCGTCCGTATAGCCAATAGGACCCTCCGTGCACAAGCAATGACTTCACATGGACAATAGAAGTTCTGCCTAGTATACAGCCAGCCAATGGCAAGCTATTATAATGTCAATAGAGAAGCATTTAGCCAATAAAATTATGTTTCTAATGATGTATAGTTTGTTAGGCTTGCAGTAAATGAAACAAATGCTTCTCCTGTATAAACAAATCATAACTTTTTCAGTTGGCACACTGAAAATGTGCTGGCATTTATGCCTAAAAACAATGCCTACATGTAAATGGAAGACTCTGCATTTGGAGGCCTTGGAAGAAATCACTTGTCTGAGTGAATATTTCTGAAGCCACTGAAAATAACTTTGACTCCACTTCAGATGGTATATTCAATTGACTTTATCCCATTTTATATCAGCGAGCATCTAAGTACATTCTCAAAATATATTTATTATTATTTAGTACATTTACAAAAAAGGAGTAGGCCAAATTAAGAATAATAAATGTGGCATGTGAAATTGTGGGATGTGTTTGACATGTCCTGAATTAATGGATTAGTAAACTGGATAGCTAATGTGGCCATTTTCTACAATCGTTTAGACCTGCTGCTGCCAGAGGTGGCAAGGGGAGTGCAAGGAGAGGGTGTTAGGTGGTAGCACCTCTCTTTTTTTTTTTTTTTTTTGTTTCTGTGGGTTAATTGTCCCTGATGAGGGGCAGGTGTGTGAGTCCTATTGTGAGGTGGTGGCACCTCACACATTTCCGCCTTGAGTTAATTGTCCCTGATGAGGGTCAGGTGTGGGAGTCCTATATCTAGCCCCTGGTTTCCAGGGTTCAGCGCAGACTCACTGTTAGATGCAGGGAGAACATTGGTCTCTGTCATGCTCTAGGGGTGTAAGAATCCGCAGAAGTTACTGCATCGATCCTATCTGCGAGATTTGACCACCATTTATTTTCTTCTCCGAGCTGATTTTCTCTTAGCGCTGTGGAGGACATTTTGGCTTTGTCTTTTTAGTTTACTATTTTTGACATAGGGGTGACATAGCTAAGGAGGTAAGAGCAGTTGTCTGGCAGTCGGAGGGTTGCTGGTTCGATCCCCCGCCTTGAGTGTGGTGAAGTGTCCCTGAGCAAGACACCTAACCCCTAATTGCTCCCAACGAGCCCATTGGTACCTTGCATGGCAGCCTTTCACCGTTGGTGTGTGAGTGTGTGGGTGAATGAGAGGCATCAATTGTAAAGCGCTTTGGATAAAAGCGCTACATAAATGCACTCCATTTACCGACCCGTCTGGCTGCGTCATTTTCTTTAGTAGGTTATTCCACTCTGTTTTCCTATTGGGTTTTTACTTTCTAGGTAGCTATGCTGCGTGGTGTATAGTTTTTAGTTTTCTGAGACCACCGACAGAAGATACAGTAAGTAGAGGGAACGATTATTTAGAGCTCTTTATTTGGTGTTTCCCCTGTCCCCTTCAATCGCTTGGCAATTTTTGTGGTTACCCCTCGGGGTTAACTTTTAGATCCCCTCGGTCCGCAATTGCGTCCCACCTCCCATTACCTTGACAAAGGGAGGTGGGGGAGAGGGAGGAGGAGGAGGGTGACATGGAGGAATATAGTATACAGTATATACCATTTACACCTAAAAAGACACATAATAAATAATAAATATATTTAGTTACCAAGTGACCTTTTGGAGTCTCCAAGGCACAGCTTAGAAAAAAACAATGCAGGATGCTCATTTTTGGTGGTATTGGCATTGGGGGTTTATGCTGCAATTTGTCCAAAGATAATAAATAAACAATTTTCTTGTTATTTTAGCGCACATCCTGTGAAAGCCCTTTTCTGCCACAGAAAAAAAAATTTGCTAAATTGTAACTTTATTCTAACAATTGTGACTTTATTTCTTGGAATTCTGACTTTATTTCCGAGAATTCTTTTTCTTGCAATTGTAACATTTTCTTCTTGTAACTGCGAGTTTCATGTAATTCTGATTTTATTTTTCTGAATTCTGATTTAATTTCTCACAATTCTGATGAAGACAGAAGTAAACAAATGCAGTATATTGTTCTTCCAGTTTAAAAAAAATGTTTGCAAGATAAGATTTATTTCAGATAAACAATAAAATGTCATTGGAAGTGTGCATTGGCACAGCACAGAAGGGCCAGCACGTGGCCAAATCCAACTGCCTTCTGCAGGGCCATGATGGAGTGATTTAAATTTACTGCATTCAATCCTGCTTATTCATCAGGTTGAGGAATTTAAATAACAAAAAACACTGCATGGTGCATAATGTATAAAAGGTTCAGGGACGGGCTGCTCATTGGACAGTCTCCCACAAGCGCATCAAACATGGGCAAGGTAATGTACGGGATCAAACAATTTGCCTGTAATGTGTGTAGCTCAACACTGGGAAACAGGAGCACAGTTCAGTGTGTCAGACTTGTTTTAGGGGACAGTTGTACTCTGTGGTGCTGGTAGGCTGTTAGAAACAGTTACAGTGTGTGAGAGCAGAGAGTAATAACAATGTGAGACTGACTCGTTACTGAAAGGAATCTTCAGCTCAATGGAACAAACATCTTTGACATTCAGAGCAGAAGTTTTTGTGGGCCTGCACTGATTGGTTCTGTAAACAAAAAAAGGGTGGGAGCTATTACATGCTCACTAATGTAAACCAGGCATTATGGTGTGGAAAGAAACTTTTTTGGATTGGTTCATTAAGAGTCAGTGATCGAAAGCATGTTGTTTCTCCACTCTTTATAGGGTTTAAGAAACTTAATTGTTCTGTCAGGGGAAGTAGGGGAGGCAGTAGTGTGGTTGTACTTAACCCTGGTTTCTCCAGTCAAAATAGCCAGCTATATAAATGGATGACAATGTAAGTCACTTTGGATAAAAGCATTTGCTAAATGACCAAATCGTATCACTATTGTTGCACCAGATCATCTTCTACGAGGACAGGAACTTCGGCGGTCGCTCCTATGAGTGCATGAGCGACTGCCCCGAGATCAGCTCCTACCTGAGCCGCTGCAACTCCTGCAGGGTGGACAGCGGCTGCTTCATGGTCTACGACCGTCCCAACTACATGGGGAACCAGTACTTCCTGAGGAGGGGAGAGTACTCTGACTACTCCCGCATGGGCATGTTCGAGTCCATCCGCTCCTGTCGAATGATCCCCATGGTGAGATTTTTTTTTGCAAGTTTTACAGGAATTTATTGGACCCCATAAGACTATACAAGCGCAACATGAACTTAGAAACCATGTGCCAGTTTAACTTCCTTTTCTGAGATTGTGAGTGAGTGTTTTACACAGAATTTGAAACAGTTATAGCCTCATAGGGTCAGCATTAAATATCCCAAGCCCAATCAATGGTACAGGCATGGGACTACATTGAAAAATTTCTCATTTTGTTCTGCAATGCGAAGACTTATATTGTTATTCGTTGTGCAGTTATACATTTCACGCAGCATTTCCAACACAGCTGTATTTGGCTGTATTTAAAAACTATTAAGTTAGTTAGTTAGTTATAATAATAATAATAATTTAAAAAATAATAATAATGCAAAAAAATAAGTATGCAAATTAAGTTGACTGTATTTAAAAATTATTTCCCACCATCAGGTAATTTACATTCTAAAAGTTGCCCTTATTCTTTAGAAAGAAATATCGAATTCCCAATGACCAGTAGAGCATATGCAAAATGCTGACTGTTTTTATTATTTACGCTCAACAGCACAGAGGAAACTTCAGGATGAGGATCTACGAGAGGGAGAACTTTGGAGGTCAGATGATGGAGCTGATGGATGACTGTGACTCCATCATGGACCGTTACCGCATGTCCGACTGCCAGTCCTGCAACGTGATGGACGGCCACTGGCTGATGTACGAGCAGCCCCACTACAGAGGCAGGATGATGTACATGAGGCCTGGGGAGTACAGGAGCTTCAGAGATATGGGATACAGCAACATGAGATTCATGTCCATGAGGCGCATCATGGAGCCATGCTAGATTCGATGCCTCATTTGTAGGAGATAATGAACAACAATCAATAAAGTAATTTCTAATTTTAGCACGTGTCTGACTCGCAATTCATTTTCAAGTGTGACTATCTTTATTAAAGTAATATTTAGGTATAATGCATTGCTAATTAGGGTACCTATCTTGGTACATTTTGTTTTTATAAATGGCCCTTCATAAAAGTAATATACAGCAACCCCACACTACATAGACTTTAAGCACACAACATAGACACTCATAATTGCTTTTGTAGGTAACCACAAACTGGCATATGATTTTTGTCACTTATGCCATTGTAGTGTATGAAGAACCGTTCATAGAAATTCTTACAGATTGTGCTTCATCCTGGAAAGCCACAGGATTGGCTGGTATTAGTTTTCACCTTAAAAATCTGTAAATGCAGAGCAAATAAAATCAGGTGAAATTAGTTAATTATGCAATCATATGCTGTACTTCACCAAATACCTCCTTAGTATCAATGAAAACCAGGACAGCATGTAGCTCCCCAGGGCCATGGTCAGCGAACCCTAGTCTCAACAAAATCTAGCGCTATGTCAAGCTGCTCAAGGCCCTCACACCATTCCCCAGAAGTGGCTATGGCTTCTGTAAGATCTCTCCATCTGCTTGCTGTAAAATGTACATTTTTTTAACATTCATGACATGAATATTATTTGTAAATATTTGTAGCGATATAGCTGCATTTGTTTGATTTCCTGCATTTTGCTGTGCCCATCCATAGCATCACTAAGGTAAATATGTTTTCAATATCTAGCAAAAAAAATAGGCTGTTGTGGTATATAATTTCCTGAAGGCAGTACGTATCAAATAAATGAAGCAGCACATCTCAAAACAGCTCACAATGCAGAATCACACAACCTATGGAGTTTTAAATGCAATGGCAGTTATAACTGTGAGCTGTTTGAGATGCATGGCTTCATATATTCAATAATCACAACCAGGAGGAAGACGTATAAGATGAACTAAAATTAATCAGGAAATCTTTTGGAGACAAGTTTTTTTTTGCCTCTGGAAAATAATCCTCATTCCTCTCTCATTCCAAATATTTTTGCCTTTAACTATGGATAATTTTGTTGCTGACTTTACTAAACATTACTAAAATTAGTAATTACTGAAAAATTGTTTAGTTGCTAAATAGCTTTTTACATATAAAAAGACTAAAACAAATGCCTCTTTATTTCAATTATGTTCAACTTGATAATTTTATCAGGTCATGCATTAGAGCACACACTACTCGGACTGCAAAATATTTATTTACATTGTGAAGCAATTTTAGACAACGGATGCTATGACTTTTTATACATAATACTGCTCTTGGCATGCGGCAAAATGTCTTGTGACTGACTTGTGAAGCACCTGACATGGCCATAAAGATGCATGGTAACAAATGCCAATTTATTATCCATGCATCAGACATAAAAATAATAATAACAATTTTAAAATGCCATTGTAATCATGGAAATGCCAATAGCCTCTGAAACTGGATTGCACAAACTAAGAATGTAGAAAAGGTAAAAGGCAAACCATGACTATGCACAGCTTATAAACTATATAATATATTTGTGCATATACTTCTGAATGTGTCAAATAGGTCATGAGTCAATTTGGTATGTGTTGAGGGACTAATTAAAAACTTGTGAGGAGGACTTGACCATAATTAGTTACTAACATGGAAATGGATGGCTGTGGTGACGTGTGGCATAACTTCATGTAGGACATTTTGGTGGAAAATGCTTTGGACCAACTGGATTAAATAAATACAAAATCAGGTAGAACATTTAAAATACATTTTATTTCCTATATTTTCTATATTTCCAGTGCTGAGATCTGTGTCTTTAACAGGAATCCATGATGCGCCTCATGGACATGAATCTCATGTTGCTGTATCCCATATCTCTGAAGCTCCTGTACTCCCCAGGCCTCATGTACATCATCCTGCCTTTGTAGTGGGGCTGCTCGTACATCAGCCAGTGGCCGTCCATCACGTTGCAGGACTGGCAGTCGGACATGCGGTAACGGTCCATGATGGAGTCACAGTCATCCATCAGCTCCATCATCTGACCTCCAAAGTTCTCCCTCTCGTAGATCCTCATCCTGAAGTTTCCTCTGTGCTGTTGGTTAGGAATTTAAACGTGTAAACAGTTAAAAATAGACACATTCCAAGTGGATCATTCTTATTGAAGATATTGTTGTGGTTGCATTGTGTTGACTGTGATAATACCACCGGCACATGCTATTTCACATTCCTCACCATGGGGATCATGCGGCAGGATCTGATGCAGTCACTCATGCCCATACGGGAGTAGTCGGAGTACTCTCCCCTCCTCACAAAGTACTGGTTCCCCATGTAGTTGGAGCGGTCGTAGACCATGAAGCAGCCGCTCTCCACCCTGCAGGAGTGACAGCGGGTCAAGTAGGAGGTGAGCTCAGCACAGTCACTGCTGGTCTCATAGGAACGACCTTGGAAGTTCCTGTCCTCGTAGAAGATGATCTGTTAAAAAAGACAGTAGTTCTAAAGTGAAATTCTACATCAAGCAAGTTTCACATCAAGATAAAATGTACTTAAAATAACTCAAACTTAAAATAGAAAGTATATGTTAATTTAAAATTAACAAAAATTAATCTCATATAACTGAGGGCAAAAATGTTGTGCATATTTCACAATCATTGCTGGTATGTTGGTAATTCCATTACTGAAGCCTGTAGCATTACAGGGGCCCCACTTACCCTGCCCATGGTCATAGTGATTCAACCTCAAAGCTGAACTGTGGGTACTATCAACCGCTGTCTCTTTTATACCTGGGCTAATACCCAAAGAATCTGTTACCACATTGTGTTAAAGCCCTTAGTCATCAGCCTATACTGTTAGTCAAAGCAGACTGCAAAGGGTTATTATGTGGTGATGTGCTGTATACATTTGTGATGGTTCCACTTTACAGTTTGCTGTACAGAGCAGAAAAAAATGAAATTCAATGGCAATTAAATTTTATTGGCTTCTACAAGCCACAGTTGCAGTCTCTCACCTGAAATTTTACAATATTTACTCTTAAATCTGATGTTGCACAGTTGACATAAATTTCTTGAACTCGATAAAACCCAAGGAGATATCACAGGTGGTCCAAATCTCTTTGTTCTACTATACACATTACATTTACATTACATTTATTTAGATTTATCCAAAGCGATGTACAAAAGTGCATATCATGGTCATTGGACAACTACAAAACAGAGGTTCAATAAGGCACAATACTCATTTCGTAGAGTTATTTATAGCCAATAACACAGTTCAGTTCACGCAGTGAACATTATTCTGACCTAAACTTGCACAACTATGTTCTCCAACTAACAACAGCAGGAACAAATTAAGCAAAGATATGCTTATCTGAAATGCGGAGTAGTAGCTGACGGCGCTGGAACTGAGTCTGACAAATGGAATGAAATTCTCTCCCAGGATATACTTTCTTAAACTTTCCCTGTCTATTCTAATGACTTTTGGACTGCACAAATATAATACATTTTTTTAAGTTTAATATTTCTATCATATTTCCCACCTTTCTCTGCCCAGGAGGCTTAGTCAATCATAAAAACCCTCTGTTCAATTATATAACAAATACAATTATTTAACTAGGTGACCTAATTTCTGATTGGTTGATTGGGAAACACAAAACTGTATTGGTTGGGCATCCGCAGACCTTGCCCTCAAAGGTATCTAATTTTATTGCCCTGCCCAACAATTTGTGGAGCCTGTACTGGATGGAGTGACGCACAAGAAGAAAAATGTACTTATGAAATCTATGTCCAAAACCATCCATTTTATTTATTATACATTAAAAATATGTACTTCACAGAGAAAAAAAGACTTGAATTTACTTTAACAATTAACAAGCAAACTATTGGTACCCTTGGGTCAGTCTGTACAGCCCTTGTACAAGCAGTGACATTCACTTTAAGAACAGGGAAATGCGTCTGATGACATGATCTGTGTGCACTGCGTTTAAAATGCTTGTCACATAGTGAACAGTTGTAAAGCTTCCCTTTCCCCACTAGGGTAATACAACTGAGAGACTCTCTCTTTGCTCTCTCTGTTCGCACTCTTACCCCAGCTGCTTAGACATTTGTCCTTGGAGCTCCCAGAATCTGTGGAGCTTACATAGGTCTATATCTTACAACATTGTGGAACTCATCTAAATTCCAAGACTTGTAGAATGCCTAGCTTGCTATTACCATTGCAATGGAGACTTATCAGAACAAAAGTTGCTCTTTACAGTAATTAGGCACTGCTGATTACGATGACTAAGTACTTCCTCCCATGTGAAAATGGGCCTTTTCTAAGCTGCAGTCAGACATTTCCAAGCTGAAAAGGACCATCTTCAGATAACCATCCAGATGAGACGTCGCGGGTGCACATTGTGTGACACATTATGGTGTCACATTCTGTCCTCAGGGGAAGCGGGTTGGTCTCGGCAGCACCGTCTGGTGGAGAGAGCGCACGCACCTGGGTTGCATTAATTAATCAGTCCAGGTGCTTAAAAGTGTGTTCCTTTCTACAATTTGGGGATTTGGGGCTGGGATCAAGAGTACACACCAAGAGAGCAAGTTTTGACTTGTGTTTGTCAAAGCATGGCAAAGACAAGGGGAAAGAAAACAGACGCTAAAAAGCAGTGTGGCTGGCATCTGAAAAGTTTGCCAGCTACGAGCGGAAAGCTGAAAAGCTATCGCTTAGATTTGCTTTCTATTGTCTTATTTATTTTAGTTTGTTGTGTTAGTTTATTGCTTTCGCCCGGAACCCATGAGGGGGAAGGGTGAAGGTGTTTGTTTATTTAATTTTGTGTTGGTGTGGGTGCACTCTCTCTTTCTCCATGTGGCAACAAACATTTCACACCTGGAATGATTTCCCTCCCAGCGGTGCCACATCGGCGTGTGACATATGGTTAAAGTAATTTTATGAGACTGATTACTACATTCTGGTGCCATATGTAAGGATATAGAGGCATATCCCCTACATTTTGGTGCCAGTTACCTGGTTGATCCTGCCAGTAGCATATGCTTGTCTCAAAGATTAAGGCATGCATGTCTAAGTACACACGACCGGTACACTGAAACTGCAAATGGTTTATTAAATCAGTTATGATTCATATCAAACAATAACCTCCTTCCTATTTTGTCAATCTTGATGCATCTTTTTCAATGTAACAGCAACAAAAACATGCTCATATCACTGCATATGCAATGAAGAAAAAAAAAAGATACATGTAAGAAGTGCTGGCTGGTGAAGAGATAAGGCCAAATGCAAAACACAGGAGATAAATAATATTTTAGTTTTGGCATTTTTTAAATCTATGCCTTCTTAAATAGCACAAAATCAAAACGTTAACCTCTTCGTAATCTAAGATCACATAATTTAGAATGGAATGCATATGTGGTGGATACTACTATCACTGTCATTATTATTATTATTATTATTATTATTATTATTATTATTAATAATAATAATAATAATAATAATAATAATTTATATCACCTGTTGTAAGTACTAAGTTCACCTGCTTCCAGATTAAACACATCACTTCATCATGTCCCTGAGGTATGACGAAATATGAGCCACTCCATTTCACCTGAAGTATTCTTTTCTTCTCACTGATGCAGCTTTTTTATTTATTTATTTATTCATTTATTTATTTTTGCAGGGATCACAGGCTTACTGAATCTGGTAAACATCATCAAAGTGAAAAGGTCAAATATAAACAGTTTAGCCTTATCTGGCAAACAAGAAAATGTAAAATAATATATTCACATGTATTTGTAAGGAAGGCTAGTTCATATAGGTTAATATTTACTGGCCAATAACATTATGTTGTGCCTTCTGAGGCTCAGAGTGAACAACTGTGACTTTGTTTCTCCTGCAGTTTCATTTGAGCAACAAAATACCCTTGCAATTGTATGAACAAGTCAGAATGACAATGTTACTATTATGTGCAGACAGAAGCTGGTGAGGTGGTAGAATGATGTCAGTCTGATTATATATTGTGGTGCCCGGAAGGGAGTTGGAGTGCTGTCTGTCCACCAGGGGGCAGCACTGGCCCCACACACAGGTATGAAGGAAGCTGTGATGCATCGTAACCACTACATCTGAGGCCCATTACCTAATCATTGGGCCTAATAAAAGGCCTGGCTGACAGGCCTAAAGGGGGATAGCTCTGCGAGGTGTGGTATAGAGTGTCGTATGTTGGTGCCAGTTTTTGTTTGTGGTTTTTATTTTTCCTTTGTCTTGGAGTTAATTGGTTGCCAGATTTTCCTTTTTTGTTTTATTGAGAATATCTGTTGTGTTGGTGTTTTGATGTAATAAAAGGTGATAAGCCAAACATTTCTAATGTTTTTGTCCTGTCTGTTCACTGCATGATCAGTCCCCCATCCCTGCGTCACAATATATTATTTATTATTGGTATATGAACCAACAATGTAGAGTAAATCACTTCCAAAACAATGCATTTAAGAACAGGAGGACAAAATGTCAGAGACACTGAATATTCTTTTGAGCAAATCAACCATTAAGAAGTGGCTAGGTGTATATATCTATGTGGACACTTCTTACACCATGCAATCTGTCAAAGATCAATCACTGAGGTGGGATGTAACTGTTTGGGAAACCACTGTGAGGCCAACAGCAAATTTTTAAAAAGTAGTAAAAGTTCACTACTTTTGTGTAAATTTGTGTTTTAATTACATTAATTTACACAGTATAGCACATAATTGAATGGCCTGGACTGTTCCACCACATCACTCATACAAGCACAAGACCAATCACTGCCTCATGGGGGTCTAAATTACTTTTATGAAACAGAGAGAATATTCTGTTCTGCAGCATGAGTGAGAACAATATAGAAATAAGCCCATACCTCCAAACGCATTCAGTACCAAATAATAACCCTTTAGAGTCTGCGCCAAACTGCAGGCCGCACACAGCCTGAATGGGCAGATGAGTCAGGGGATTCGCACAATGGGCGCACAGGCACTTCAGAGGCAGGACGGGTATAAATTTGGCAGCTGCCCTGTGTGGGGTGCGGGCACCAGTGCAGCTTTGAGAGGGGACCAGCTAACACCATGGGCAGAGTAAGATGCATAGGGGGCGCAGAGACTGAACATGCTTGTCCACCCACAGATAAGACAGGAAAAGAAGGCCTCTAACGCACCATGAAATCTGAATAGCTGCTGTTTGCTGTATTACGTGTTGTATTGATTCCATTGACTTTGTATACCCATCCAGCGGGTAGAGTTGCATCTATGCCACCTGCAGCCTATCTCTCCACAGATGGTGGCTTGCTAGCTTGTATGTCAATTGTGTATGCTAAACAACAGAAACAGCTTAAAACTTAATTTTTTAAAAACATCTGCAATTCCTCAACTAAGAAAATCATCGGTCATACAACTGGCTCTGATTTCGAATTGAGGTCAAATTAATCCTGTTGCTGACTACAGTATTTGCATATTTTTTCTTACTGATAAGTTTTGTTTTAAACTTTTGCTGTATTATAGATCATCTTCTACGAGGACAGGAACTTCGGCGGTCGCTCCTATGAGTGCATGAGCGACTGCCCCGAGATCAGCTCCTACCTGAGCCGCTGCAACTCCTGCAGGGTGGACAGCGGCTGCTTCATGGTCTACGACCGTCCCAACTACATGGGGAACCAGTACTTCCTGAGGAGGGGAGAGTACTCTGACTACTCCCGCATGGGCATGTTCGAATCCATCCGCTCCTGCCGAATGATCCCCATGGTGAGTTCTGTTCTATCACGGCCAAGAACAAGCAGCCCATGCGGCCAGTGTTTAGAGCATGTATAATATTAGAAAAATCAATTCCTACAGTTAAGTTCTGCCTAAAATGTTGTTGCTTATCTACGTCTGGTAAATTTTTATGTTTAAATTCCCCACAAACAGCACAGAGGGAACTTCAGGATGAGGATCTATGAGAGGGAGAACTTCGGAGGTCAGATGATGGAGCTGATGGATGACTGTGACTCCATCATGGACCGTTACCGCATGTCCGACTGCCAGTCCTGCAACGTGATGGACGGCCACTGGCTGATGTACGAGCAGCCCCACTACAGAGGCAGGATGATGTACATGAGGCCTGGGGAGTACAGGAGCTTCAGAGATATGGGATACAGCAACATGAGATTCATGTCCATGAGGCGCATCATGGATTCCTGTTAAAGTCACAGATCTCAGCACTGGAAATATAGAAAATATAGGAAATAAAATATATTTTAAATGTTCTTCCTGATTTTGTATTTATTTTATCCAGTTGGTCCAAAGCATTTCACACCAAAATGTCCTACATGAAGTTATGCCACACGTCACTACAGCAATCCATTTCCATGTTAGTAACTAATTATAGTTTAGTCCTCCTCGCAAGTTTTTAATTAGTCCCTCAACATATACCACATGGACTCATGACTGGCTTGACACATTCAGAACTATATGCACATATATATTGTATCGTTTTGTATAAGTTGTGCATAGTCATGGTTTGCCTTTTACATTTTCTACATTCTTAGTTTGTGCAAACCAGTTTCAGAGGTTATTACCATTTCCATGATTACAATAGCATTTTTTTATTTATATTCGATGCATGGATAATAAATTGGCATTTGTCACCATGCATCTTTATGGCCATGTCATAATAGCTTCATAAGTCATTTTGCCACATGTCAAGAGCAGTATTATATGTATATATTTTCTAGTCATAAAACATGTATTGAAATATGAAAAACATGCCACAAAACATTAAAATGACTATGAAATTTAATCCAAGTTATTATAAAGGTAAACACATATATTGCAGTGTATTCCATTCCCCTAAGTGTTTGTTGGATGTTATTTTAATTATTGTGAGGCACTCGTTTTGTTTCACAGACTCCATTTGATGATTCAAATGATGTGGAAAGATAAGACAATGGCATGTACATTCTAGTTGTTTTGGTAGAAGATAGAGGGCCAAATAAAAATAAAAAAACATTTAAGCTCAGAACATCAAAACTCTGACAAGCCTTACAATGTTTCAGAAAACCTTTATTAAAGAGAAACCTCACCCTAAAGTAATTTTTGATAAAATGGTGTATCTGATAATATAGAACAATGCAAAAAAGTTTAGTTTATAATTTTGTATAGGTTTGTTTCTCCCACCCTTAAAAAGTCTAAGGAGTTTTTGTGACTGGTGCAGACACGCCACTCTGAAGCAATTCCTAATTCCAATGCATGTACACAACCCCACCTGCAATTTTCTAAAAATATTGAGCAGGTATATGGGATGTAAATTTGAACATGAATTGTTTTTTTACAAACCTTCGCACTTTCAGTAGATTTTATTTATGAAACAAAACATTTATAATGAATTAAAATATTTGTATTTGTGGGTGAGAAATTTAAGCCATGTGCAACAGGTTTTGGGCTAGTTTTGAAATATACTGCAGCCGTGGTCAGACACGTTGTATGGTGCAATAAACTATGTATCTACCCAATAAAACTGGAAACATTTTTATTCAGTCAAATATGCCTTATAAAAAGAGTCAGCTATTTACATAAAATTAATTTTCTATAAAAATGTAAAAATAAAACATTTGTCTGTTAATTAATGATAATTATGCTTATGCAACCTTCAGGAGGTAATAGCACCACAGACTGCCACTAACTGACTACACCACTCCTGGTTATACAGTTGGGAAACCCTGAAAATGCATGAGAGGGAAATCCTTACATGGTCAATAGCCAACTGAATGTCTGACAGAGGCAGGTATACAACATAATGACAATGTTTATTAGGCAGAAGATGGTAAAAATCTTATGGCTGGGCATTACCTCCTGGATTTATTGTTAGAAGTTTGGTTTCAAGTGTGACTAAAGATATAAATGGCTCGCTACAAGGCTTACAGTAGGTGATCTCAATAACATGGAGCATCGCGTAGTTCTGGCAGGTCACGAGAGTCAAGCGCTCCGGCCGAATCAGCTGATGGCTCAGCTGAGTGATGTTCGCCTATCACAGTACATTCACTAACAGGGCGGTCTACTTAAACAGCCTCCCTCTACTCATTCGGCTGCTCCTCCTGCATGCAAGCGCTGCACGTTGCTTCGTAAATCCCCTCCACCACCCCAGCTCCATCCCCATGCGTCAAGAATTTGCATTCTCCATTCCTATGTGTTAAGAAGTCGTATTGCTCCATACTTATGTGTTAAGAAATTGCATTTGCTCCATTCATATGTGTTAAAAACTGCTTTGCTGCTGGATCTGTTCTGTGTGTACCCCTCTAGGGGGGGTTTGGCTGCTGGCCTCCCGGCCTTATCCACGCGGGCTGCGTGGTTGGCGGGAGAGCTCCAGAACAGAGCCATACCGCCAAACATAACTGTATTGCCTTTATTGTCAATAAAGTTCTACTTGATGACAGTGGTCCTGACAGAAATGGGGATTTTCTCAGCGTTACACCATCTCCAACTACATTACACTGTATTACATCACCGTTACTTAGCAGACACACTTATCCAGTGTCACTTGCAAAAGTATACAAGAACATCAATGTTTGTCTTTGAAATACTAAAGTTTGATTTCACCAGTAAGGCAAAGGAAGCCCATTTTAGTTCAGTAACTGTAAAGTTAGCTGAACAAATAAATTATTGCTTTTCTAAAGAAAACTTGGGTTTTACAGAGCTAGCTAGAATATTTTAAAAATCACTTTTGATGGCATAACGTCAGGTCATGGGTTACAGATGTTAATGTACTCACAAGAGAAATATTAATAAGTTCTAGCTAGTCGATTATGCTAGCTACTCTCCCAGGTCCTTGGCTAGCTAGCTCACTAGGTACAATATATTGGTTCACAAATTTTGTTTGTATCTTAGCTAGCAGCTTAGTACAGCCACCTTGCTAGAAGTTTTAAAGAAAAATACATATTACATTTTTTGCATATTATAAACATGTTTATTTTTCATATAACTGCGGAAGATAGCTTGTTCTAACTAAGCTGTCCCTAGCTAGTTAATATAATATAATGCCAGTTGCTGTCTGTCTCGAAAGATAAGGCTCCCCATATCATGAACTATGATGAAGCATGGGTGACCATACAGTGGCGAATGTAGGAGGTGGCTAGGTGGCTGTGGCACAAAACTAACAGCAATACTCTACATATATGGTGCCATAATGATTTGACTGTACTCCACAATTTTAGATTTATAATCAGAACATTTGCATTTGATTTAAGTACACGTTGTATGAAAATTATTGCTAAGAATGCTACTTCAAATAAAATATTGACTATGATCAATGAGTAATGTTTTAAAGACATGCGCTCAGCTTGCATAAAAGTCAAACATTACAGTGCAGGTTGCTGAATCTCTACACAGTTCATAAAATAAATAAATCTGCTAATGAATCCAGAGCTCACAATTAGCAAGTATGTCTGCATTTACTTTACACCGAGGCATGAATGTAATGATCAAGGCTCTTTTATGCTATACAAAGCACGTTTGGTTCTGAATTGGTTTTGGGGTAGGGAGAATTTTCTATGCTTCCAGAATGCGAAAGAAAGTGTATAGAAGAGGAAAATAATAACCCTTTACTGTACTATCCTACCCAGACAAACAGAAAGCTGAGCTATTGCAGTGATGAGTCAGGTGCTTTCACACAATGGTGCCACAGCTGGTTTGAGTTGTAAGTTGGGTATAAAAGTGGGCACAGGTTCTGTGTGACTGCAGCACAGCTCCCAGGTTCAATCTCACAGATCAGACCAACTATCATCATGGGCAGGGTAAGATCAGAGCCTCTTGTGGACATTAGCATGGAGCAAATGCCTAAAACACTAATGCATATCTAAATACTGATACAGTTTGTACCATAAATATTTAATTTGAAAAGAGAAAGGATACTAAAGTATCCCTGGTTTGAGGTATGTGTGAAGAGGTCACACTTTTAAATTACTTTCTTTCAGATCATCTTCTACGAGGACAGGAACTTCGGCGGTCGCTCCTATGAGTGCATGAGCGACTGCCCCGAGATCAGCTCCTACCTGAGCCGCTGCAACTCCTGCAGGGTGGACAGCGGCTGCTTCATGGTCTACGACCGTCCCAACTACATGGGGAACCAGTACTTCCTGAGGAGGGGAGAGTACTCTGACTACTCCCGCATGGGCATGTTCGAGTCCATCCGCTCCTGCCGAATGATCCCCATGGTGAGTTCTGTTCTATCACGGCCAAGAACAAGCAGCCCATGTGGCCAGTGTTTAGAGCATTTTAATATTAGGCTGAACTCATTAATGCATTTGTAAATGCAATCCGCCTAGCACATCTTAAGCTTGAATTTTTTGACACAAATTTTGAATACAAATTTATGACACTTTTCTTTTTTCCACTTATTATGCCTCATGATGGAGGCTCTGGTTTGTATTTTAGTTCCAGAATTTTGTCTTAATGACACTGTTGTGGCTTTGATTGACCAACAGCACAGAGGAAACTTCAGGATGAGGATCTACGAGAGGGAGAACTTTGGAGGTCAGATGATGGAGCTGATGGATGACTGTGACTCCATCATGGACCGTTACCGCATGTCCGACTGCCAGTCCTGTAACGTGATGGACGGCCACTGGCTGATGTACGAGCAGCCCCACTACAGAGGCAGGATGATGTACATGAGGCCTGGGGAGTACAGGAGCTTCAGAGATATGGGATACAGCAACATGAGATTCATGTCCATGAGGCGCATCATGGATTCCTGTTGAAGTTATACATAAAGTCAAATGACAAAAATATACTGTAGATATTAGTTGTAGATATTCAATAAACTGTTAAACTTTTAACTGAAAATAGTCGTCTGATGTTTGCAGAAGATGAACGGCATGATTACTGTTTTTTTATTAATACCCAAACACAAAACATTTATAACACAGTATAATACATTCTCTTCCTCTCTCACACACACACATGCATACATGCTTGTTCCCTCATGCACTCATACATGTTTTTAGGACACACACACTCAATGATTCCAGATTTTTTGATCCCTGTGAAATATTAGTAAACAATATTCAGACATGTATTTATATTTGATAATGACACAGGAGATACCCATTTGATGAAAGCAAATAGCAGGTCCTGTAAGTCTAGTCACTTGTTTATTATATCCTGGTGCAGCTAGCATTCATCTAATTCATCTAATTGCCATTGGTTATTGCATACAGTAAATGTAAACAGACCTATAATGGTCACAAACCAGCCACAAAAATATTGGTCATTTAAACATTAAAACATTAAACATTAAATATGCATTATAAATATTTTGTTTTTGTTCCGGTCTTGCTCGTGTTCCGCATTCATAGAAAAATTTGAAAAGAGATTTTGGATCAATTTTACATTAATAAATGTGACAGTACATAACATTTTCCCATAAAACTCCACTTACATACTGTACCTCTTCAGTCTGAATGTGCACAATGGCACTGAGAACTGCAGCCACATACATGGTTCCACCACCAGCATCAACAACAGCCCAGCTCACAGACTTCTGTTGTAAAACAGTGACTGTACTTGCTGAACAAGTTAAACATGCATCTAAACAGTTGTCTAAATGTATGCTTCAAATTAACTGAGGGGTATGCTGTTGAATGAGTAACAGATGTGATGAGTTTGAGATTGTATTTTACAGACAATGCATATACAACTGCAGTTAGGCTTACAATTTTATTGTGAGAGACTTGAGCTGATTTTTATCTACACTACCATTTTTTGCTGTACAGCACTGGCAGCTAGTCTGTGATTTTATGTTAAATAATAAATGTAAGAAACTGGCAAAATGTGTGCTTCAGTTAGTAACATGTCAGGGCATTCTATAGTTTATAAGGATTTTGTCATGGTTCTGGGGTGTAGTGGCCTTGTGCTGCCACTAGAAGGCACCTGGCTTTTGAGAAGTTCTTAATTTGTTCCAGGTGTCTGATTTCCCAATTATTTTCACCTGGGGAGGTGCCTTTATAAGCACTGACAGAACAGCCATCTGCGCTTCTGTGTAAAATCCTGTTAAACACAAAGCCGGTACGGTAGAGGTATAGGTGCTCGGTGGACGGTTTACTGAACTGTGTTGTGGTTGGTTCTGGGTCCTCTTAAGGCGAGTCAGTCTCTTAGCGCAGTGAGCGCATTCTGACACCTTAAGAGCATTTATACTTTTATTTTGAGCTCGTGTGAGCCGGTGGGTATCGGGACGTTGTCCCGGGTAATGTATTTTGTTTGTGTTTTTCTGAGCTGCGTCTCAGGGTTTTCTTTTCGCTGAGTAAGTTTTGCTACTCAGTTGTCTTTTCTTTTGAGACCAGTTTTGGGTTTGGTACCAGAGCTTCGCCTCTGTACCACTGGTCCTTTTCTTTTTTCGCCCTGGTTTTCACGGGTCGCTTTTGGTTTCGCGAGCCAGTTTTACGGCTGGACAAGGGGGTCCTTCGGAGTGGTTTTTTACGTGTTTTTTTGTTGTTGTTTAGGATCTTTTGTGTGCGGGAGTTGCTCTCCCAAGGATCTTATTTGTTTTGTGTTTTACTTTCGGGTGTTCCCCCCTTCCTTTGTCCTTCGGGACTTTGTGGCTAACGCTTCCAGTAGCGTTAGCTTTTCGTTCCCCTATATTCGTCGCTTCTGGTTCTCCAACACCCCCACACCATTACAGTACACAGAAGCCTTATGGAGATACCAGCGACCGATATTGTGGTAGAAATGGACGCTAATACTCTGGAGAGGGCGGTAGCCGCCCAGCAAGCAACCATTTCTAATCATGGACAGGGGTTACAGCTACTCCAGGCACAGCAGGCAGCTACGGCGGAGCAGCAGGCACTGATCTTCCGTAGACAGGAGGAGATGTTGCAGCAGCTGAGCAGACAACAGGAAGTACTAATAGGGCTCGCAGACAGTTTTCGCCAGTTGGCAAGCGAGTCCCGCTCCCCGACGGCGCCCGTACCGTCACCAGTGGCACAAGCATTGTCATCCACCACACTTCCCCAACCAGGGTTACCAAATGCTAGGGAGCCTAAATTACAGCTTCCGTTGCGCTACAGCGGGGAGGCAGGAAAGTGCAGAGGCTTCCTGTCTCAGTGCCTAATTTTTTTAAAATCACAACCCTCCCGTTTTACTACCGAGGATGCTCGGGTGGCGTTCATTTTATTTCTACTTACCGGGACGGCTCTGGCGTGGGCTGACCCTTTAATTCGCGCACAGGCGCCGGTGATGAACGATTCCCAGCTACTGATGCTTGAGATGGCCCAGGTCTTTGACCATGACATCTCGGGCAGGGAGGCGGCTACCCGGTTGACTCGGATCAAACAGGGAGGCCAAAGTGTGGCCGAGTTTTCCATTTTCGGGCATTGGCAGGGGAGACGGGGTGGGCAGGGGAACTGCTCATGACCCTGTTTATAAACGCTCTATCCGACCCTGTAAGAGACGCCTTGGCCACTCTAGAACCACCGGTTAGTTTGGGGTCACTGATTTCTACAGCGATCCGCATTGACAACCGGGTAAGGGAACGAGAGAGAGAGAAAGCGGACAGAAGAGACCGGGCGACCTTTTTTGCTCCATCGCTTCCGGGCAGGGATGCAAAATCGGGGCTCAATCAGGTTGCTCATAAGGGGGAGGAGCCGATGCAGATAGACAGCTCGGCTCTTGGGCGGACCAGGAGAGATAAGCCATGGAGAGGGCGGTGTTTCTTCTGCAAACAGCCGGGGCACCTGGTTAAAAATTGCCCAAAGTTGACCGTAAAAGACCAGTCTCACTAGTGGAGCGGAAGCCACCAGTGAGACATAATAAAGTTACAGACTTTCGCACATTTTTATCTGTGGAACTGGCCTGGAGAGGGGCTGTGGTCCAGGCGGAAGCCTTTTTAGATTCTGGGGCGGTCGATAATTTCGTCGATCGCAGGTGGGCTCAGAACCTGAATTTGCCAGTCCGTTCCATGTCCCATCCCCAATCCCTCATAGCACTTGACGGCCGCCCGTTGGGCACTGGTACGGTGAGGCAAGTGACTGAAGTTGTTTCGATGCGTATTCCATTCCGGGGGCACGTGGAGCGCATTCGATTCTTTTTAGTGGAATCCCCCGCGTACCCACTGGTATTAGGACATTCGTGGCTGGTGGAACGCCAGCCCCATATTGATTGGGGTAACAAAATTAATCCTATTGCGCAGTGGGGGTCTCAGTGTGATGATCACTGTCCGCAGGTGCGCTCTCCTTCCTCCTCTCCTCTCAACGAAACCGATATGGGGTCTGAGTTGGACGAGAAGGAGACTGGG
Organism: Anguilla rostrata; assembly: GCF_018555375.3. NCBI lineage: Eukaryota > Metazoa > Chordata > Actinopteri > Anguilliformes > Anguillidae > Anguilla > Anguilla rostrata. The sequence continues at coordinate 17,684,326 of NC_057947.1, forward strand.
TCGGGTTTCAGTCCGGGATTATTTCCTGCGTTCTCTGAGGAGCCAGAGGAGAGTCTAGCTTGGGACTCGGTTTGTGACTGGAATCCTCCGGCAGACGAGTGGGATGGTAGTTTGAATTCCGACTTGGAGGAGGAATTTTTATCCCAGTCTTCCGGTGGTGAGGATGAGGCACAAATGTTAGGAGCGGTTTCCGTTCCCCTTCCTCCCAATGTGCCGGAGGATTACAGAGAATTAGCGGAAGTGTTCAGCAAGCAAAGTGCCACCACACTGCCGCCGCACCGACCATATGACTGCGCCTTCGTCGGGAGCTGGACTGTCTCTTTGTCCCGACTGAGGTACGGGCTCAGGTGCTGAAATGGGGGCACTATTCGCGGCTCACGGGTCACCCCGAGGTCCACAGGACTAAGGAGTTTTTAGCCAGGCGATTCTGGTGGCCAGGTATGGAAAAGGACGTGCGAGAGTTTGTATTATCTTGCTCGGTCTGTGCCCGTAATAAGAATCCCCATCTCGCACCATCTGGGCTGTTACGTCCACTACCCGTTCCTAGACGGCCATGGAGTCACATAGCTCTGGATTTTATTACGGGACTGCCACCATCCGAGGGCCACACAGTAATTTTAGTTGTGGTAGACCGTTTTTCCAAGGCTGCCCATTTTATTGCCTTACCAAAACTGCCATCAGCACCGGAGACGGCGCGGCTTATAATTAATCATGTTTTTAGGATACATGGTCTGCCGCTGGACATCGTGTCGGACCAGGGGCCGCAGTTTGTGGCGCGGTTTTGGAGGGCATTCTGCGCTCTCCTGGGTGCGTCGGTGAGCCTTTCGTCTGGGTTCCACCCAGAGACTAACGGGCAAACCGAACGCACAAATCAAACTCTTGAGAACACTCTCCGGTGTTTGGCGGAAGCGAATCCAACAACATGGAGCCGGTTCCTCGGGTGGGCTGAATACGCACACAACACCCTGCGTAACGCTTCCACAGGATATTCTCCGTTTGAAGCTCAGATGGGGTACCAACCGCCGCTATTTCCGGAGTTGGAAGATAACATGGGCGTGCCGGCTGCGGGAGCTTTTATCCGGCGTTGTCGGGCCACCTGGAAGAGGGTTCGGGCATCGCTGTTACGCGCCAGCGCCAATCAAAAGAGGCTGGCTGATAGGCGTCGTCGTCCGGCACCATCTTATCACGTGGGTCAGCGGGTGTGGTTATCCACCCGGGACCTGCCGCTGCGGGTGGAGTCCCGGAAGCTCGCTCCTCGCTATATAGGGCCTTTTAAGATCATCCGCAAAATCAACCCCGTCACGGTGCGGTTGCAGCTCCCGCGGGCGATGAGAGTGCATCCGACCTTTCATGTCTCCCGTCTCAAGCCTGTTCTTATTAGTGCGTTGGCTCCGGTGGAGGATCCTCCACCTCCCCCGCGGTTCCTGGAGGGGGGTCCGGTTTATACGGTGCGGCGCATTTTGGCTGAGAGACGGGTAGGCAGGGGGAAACAGTACCTTATTGACTGGGAGGGCTATGGCCCGGAGGAGCGGTCTTGGGTCCCTACTAGGGACATTATGGACCCAGAACTAATAAGGGACTTCCACAGACGCGGGGCTGAGGGTTCGTCTGGAGCCGCCCCTTAGAGGGGGGGTCCTGTCATGGTTCTGGGGTGTAGTGGCCTTGTGCTGCCACTAGAAGGCACCTGGCTTTTGAGAAGTTCTTAATTTGTTCCAGGTGTCTGATTTCCCAATTATTTTCACCTGGGGAGGTGCCTTTAAAAGCACAGACAGAACAGCCATCTGCGCTTCTGTGTAAAATCCTGTTAAACACAAAGCCGGTACGGTAGAGGTATAGGTGCTCGGTGGACGGTTTACTGAACTGTGTTGTGGTTGGTTCTGGGTCCTCTTAAGGCGAGTCAGTCTCTTAGCGCAGTGAGCGCATTCTGACACCTTAAGAGCATTTATACTTTTATTTTGAGCTCGTGTGAGCCGGTGGGTATCGGGACGTTGTCCCGGGTAATGTATTTTGTTTGTGTTTTTCTGAGCTGCGTCTCAGGGTTTTCTTTTCGCTGAGTAAGTTTTGCTACTCCGTTGTCTTTTCTTTTGAGACCAGTTTTGGGTTTGGTACCAGAGCTTCGCCTCTGTACCACTGGTCCTTTTCTTTTTTCGCCCTGGTTTTCACGGGTCGCTTTTGGTTTCGCGAGCCAGTTTTACGGCTGGACAAGGGGGTCCTTCGGAGTGGTTTTTTACTCCGTGTTTTTTTGTTGTTGTTTAGGATCCTTTGTGTGCGGGAGTTGCTCTCCCAAGGATCTTATTTGTTTTGTGTTTTACTTTCGGGTGTTCCCCCCTTCCTTTGTCCTTCGGGACTTTGTGGCTAACGCTTCCGGTAGCGTTAGCTTTTCGTTCCCCTATATTCGTCGCTTCTGGTTCTCCAACACCCCCACACCATTACAGATTTGATTGTAATGTTAACAACAAGTAGAGGTAAAATCTGTGCCAATGAACAATGTAGGTTTATATATTTTGATAAGAGATCACAGATTCCACAAAGGACAAATGCTCTGTGGATGTTTGATACACTAAGAAATGCAATATGCCCATTTGCCCATTCTCAGCCATAGAAAACTTTGCACTCTGCCAGCATAGCCTGGAGATAAGACACAGAGCCGGAACTGAGAGGTTGCCATTTGTGGTGTGAATGTGTGTGTCCCTGTGTGAGTGTGGGTCTCTGTGTGTGTGTGTGTGTGTGTGTGGACATGTATTGCTATCTTTGTAAGAACCAAATGTCCCCACAAGGATAGAAAGAAAAATTACACAAGGTGGGGACCTTTTGCTGGTCCCCACAAGTTCAAGAGGCTGTTTTAGGGTTAGGACTTAGGGTTAGGGTTAGGTTTACAATTAGGTTAAGGTTAGGATTAAGTGGTTGGGGTTAGGGTTAGGGTTAGAGGTTACGGAATTAGTGTAGTCAATGGGAAGTCCTCACAAGTATAGCAATAAATTATTGTGTGTGTGTATGTGTGTGTGTGTGTGTGTTTGTGTATGTCAGAGGTTGTGCCAATCCCACTCCCCCCTTTCTGGATAAAATATGCAGCATTCCTTTAGTAAGAATTAACTTTTTTTAGAAACTTGGTGTGAAGTCCATTTTTAACGGTTAGTTGAAAGTGGGTATCTGAGTCCAGCATCAAGGTCTGGAGTTCTACATTTCACCTCTAGACTTTTGGAATATTCTGCTGTCTTTTGTTTTTTAAATTTTGGCCTTGGCACACTCTTTGATTACTTTGGGACAAACAAGCTTTGTTTAGCATCTTCTTTCATTCATCTTTTGAGTGACAGTTTATGTATGTAACCTTTTTTAATTGTTTAAAGGTAGTTGAACCTTATCTTTAGATTAAAATATTTGTTGTAACTTATTAAAAATCTTCATTTTAATCTGGTTTCAGGTTACACATTTTGATAATATTTGATCCAACAATTTGCTCTGCCTATCAACAAATTTAGCAATTTAATTTGATAACTGATATCTTTGAGTAAATCTAATAAATATATTTTACAGGTTGAATAAGTGAGGTGTTTTAACTGTTAGGCACTTGCGATTGGTATTCAGAGTGCCAGACATTTAACAAGGGTGTTGGCTGTTAAAACCGCTGGATTTGGGGAATGAAACATATGTCACTTAATCATTACGTCGCCTGACAATAATGTCAAGTGCAAAAATCAGTAAAACTGCCTAAGGCCTTTTTGTCAGTTGGCTTTGTTATGCACAGGTGGAGAAATTTCTCTGCAAAGTAAAGGAAACACTATGGATACATGTATGCACCTAACAAAAGCACAAAGTAACAGATAATAACCCTGTACAGACCTGGCTGTGGTTAAGCCCTCTGTGCTGTGCTGCTGGGTCAGGGATTTTCACAATGGGGCCGCAATGTACTTTGGATTTGGTCAGGTATAAAAGTAAAGTGTAAAGGTGCAACAGTGTCAGTGCATCAGTGGTGTTCAGTCAGAGGGGGAAACCAGCATTATGACCATGGGCAAGGTAAGCGTAGTGCAGTCCTCTTGAGATACAGAATTGGAGTTACACTCTTAGCATTGGATCTATGTGTGGTTAAAAACAGCTGCACCTTCACAGCCATGAACATTTCATTTCCTGGGGCACATGAAACAACTATAGATAGGAAATCTGTCTGGAACAAAACTGCCTTTACCTTGGTTAGCTTCAGTGATCACCATGGTCATTGCTTCATTATTATCAGTCTTTATATTAAATTAATTTGTCTCTAGATTATCTTCTACGAGGAGAGGAACTTTGGCGGACGCTCCTATGAATGTATGAGCGACTGCGCTGAGCTCACCTCCTACCTGAGCCGCTGTCACTCCTGCAGGGTGGAGAGCGGCTGCTTCATGTTGTACGACCGCTCCAACTACATGGGGAACCAGTACTTTGTGAGGAGGGGAGAGTACTCCGACTACTCTCGTATGGGCATGAGCGACTGCTTCAGGTCCTGCCGCATGATCCCCATGGTGAGAACAGCTTCGTATTAGATTGGAAATGTTCTCATATGAATGTTACTTTGTATTGAAGTTTTAATTTTGCAGCTGTACCCTTCTGGTGGCAATTATATGTATTTGCCACAAGCAAATACAACAATATTGCATTCACTTAGCAGACACTCTTGCCCAGCACAACTTACAAATGTGGAGAACATTTTATATTTTGAGTCAAAATCTTTACTGTACAATATTTGTCAGCAGCACAGAGGTTCCTTTAGGATGAGGATCTACGAGAGGGATAACTTTGGAGGTCAGATGATGGAGATGATGGATGACTGTGACTCCATCATGGACCGTTACCACATGTCCGACTGTCAGTCCTGCAATGTGATGGACGGCCACTGGCTGATGTACGAGCAGCCCCACTACAGAGGCAGAATGATGTACATGAGGCCTGGAGAGTACAGAAGCTTCAGAGATATGGGATACAGCAACATGAGATTCATGTCCATGAGGCGCATCATGGATTCCTGTTAATGTCATTCTGTAACTATTACTGTTTTAAAGACAGTTGATTTTTAATAAAAATATTTCCCACAAAAGACGCACCTTTCCAATTTATTTGGTTTCCAAATCAGACTTATATTTGAACATTTTTTACCCTACAAAATAATTTGTTTCCTTATCAATCTAAACTATGAATACAATCACAGGTACAGAGATAAACAACAAACATTTGCAACCCCACACCCAAACAGAAATGTGCTTCCATCGGACAATCAATGTGGCTTCTTTCCCCTCTTAAACCATAGTTGATTTAGCCTTTTAAAATCCTTTTTAAAGGGATATTTCATTTTGGTCAAAAACAAGTAATTTTGTGGAGCTTACCCCATTGTATCTGCATAGCACGAATACTAGCAACATCAAATGTCCCTGTTGACCGTTAACGACAGCATCGTTCCTCCCTGTTTTCCGGTTCCCATTCACTCACAATGATTTTCAAGACCTTGCCGAAAATAATCATTTAAAAATACAGACTGTGGAGGATAGTCCAAGATAACCAAAGTATTTTTTGGGTGGGTCTGGAACTAAATTTATATTATTAGTGATGGAAGTCACAAACATTTAATTTCATTTAGTTAAACATTGATTCAAAATTATCAGCAAAGATGGAGAAGGCTAATAATAATAATAATAATAATACAATTTAAAACCAAATCACAGATTAAAATAGAATATCATATGCCCAGTACACTGGTCCATGCTTTTGAAGCTCACAAGAATACTGCATTCCTGGCTATGCCACTGTAAGAATTATTTGTTTGGAGGGAGATCGGGATGTATTCTGCATACAGTAAAAATACCTAAATGCCTTTTTCTGAAGTATCATGATAAAATTTGCATCATGTATTTTCCAAGCTCATAGCATACAAATGGGAAAATACACAAAAGCATTTGATTTACTCATGTCAAATGCATGTCATTGAATGCTGCCCATCCTTGATCACAAAATGCATTCTGACAAACTGGGGATAATATAATGCTGTTTACGGGCTAATGACTAAAATGAGTATTATTAATCAATTCAAATATTTGTACACATGTACTTAGAAACAATAAATGATACTTCAGCATTTAGGAGAGGTTCTTATAAAGAGGCCCTTATATTACATCTATCATTTTATAGTTATAAATTCAGGTTAAATACCTTGCTCAGGGGCACAACAGTAGTGGCAGAGCTGGGAACGAGCTTGAAAATTAAGGTTTCAAGCACAGTTTAGTAACCAATTCAGTAAAAAGTTTACTACATTGCCATCCAGTGCAACACAAAAATGTGGCAAACAAATCAAGCAGGATAATTAAAACCAGAACATTTCCACTTAAAGTAACTCAATATTTTAGAGATGATGTGGTATGAAATATATCAATATTATATGAGAAATATAAACAGCAGAATCTCAATTTGTAAAGATGGCTATTTTTTCTGGCCATGTGACATCACAGCCAAAGCCATCTTGACCTCAGCTTAATATCTTCAAAAATCAAACTTGTTGCCTTACTGGTGTCTATTAGTGTAATCCAGCTCTCTCTATAGGCCAAAGTTAATTTACAGGATAAGTAACGAAGCCAAATCACACTGATCTTTTCTTCTACGTTCACACCAAAGTTCAATGCACTTTTGTAATTTGCTCTGGATAAATGTGTGCGTTAATGTAATAAATGAATTCCAGCAGCTCTACTGTTCTTTAATACCAAAGATACAACAATCTGAGCAAAATTGTTCCCAGATAATAATAATAATAATAATAATAATAATAATAATAATGTTTAAACCTTACAGCCCCATCACTACTTTTAAGATATCACAGAAGTCCCTGCTGAGTCTCACAGGTGTTACAAGCACATGAAGCATCTGAGTAACAGGAGGCTGAAAGATATTCTCTGTTTGTGTGAAAGGGTTTCAATAGCCATATCAGAAACTTGGATGACTTTGGTCCATGTGAGCCAGAACTTAATTCAAAGAGCAATACTAGGCTAAATACGATATAAGATCAATCTTGGAGTGATTGCATAGAACACAAACCTGTCAGCTGCTGTTATCCAACTTGTTTTAGAAGAGAAGAATGAAGAAGAGAAGAATTAATTGCACATGGCAATTAGAATTTGATCACAAAAAAATGCCTGCCTTTTTCTACATATGTAAAGGGCACCAAAGACATTTTTTAAAGTCAGGGCCTATTTGGCTAAAGATTTTACAACAGGGTGACACAACATTAGTAGAAGCAGATGTCCAAGGCTATGAGAAGTTAAATTTATTCATTATCTTTGGGATTTAGAGATTTAAAATGATCCAACTAGACCTTGTGTATTAACACTGCATCACTGCAGTACTGACAGAAAATAGTGACTTTTTGTGAGCATATTAGAAAAATCTATATTGAGACTATACTAGCTATAGATTTAATAACCATTGCCATTTTTGCTTGGCAATAGTGTCCTGAGAATGTAATACTAGCAGTGTATACATTATTTGAGCAGTGTATGAAAGCAATTTTATTTTTAAAATTGCTACAAATTATGCAATATTAAACTTTTAAATTCTGCAAAGTTTCCAAACAATTTAACAATGTAATAATAATAATTAATTAATAATAAATAAAGACTTTAATTAATACTTGGTGTTCACATCAGCAGCAATGCAAAACTTTTTGCCAGACTTGTCGGCCTTATTAGCCATGTACTGGAGAGAGCTACTGTTCCCAGGAGGATATATTGTACTTTACAACCAATTCCAACTGTGTTTATCTGTAGTACTATTGATTCTTAAAATGCATGTTGACTAAACCATTTACGAGGCCAGTTAAAACCATATTAATGGTTTTGCAAATGTAACATTATATATTATATTTAAATTAATTTTTAAATTTACAAATAAAAAGTGTACATTCCCTGTTGGAGAAGTGTTCTGTATCATATGCATCAGGGTGTATTGACACAAGCTTATTATATGGCTGCTGAGACTATGTTTTTCTCATGCATTTGAAAATCAATCTTTTTTTAGAACTAAGAATGTTTCACATAATCTGCTAACACACTGTGAGGTGCTTTTTTGTTCCATTTGCTTTCAAGCAAAGAATTCTCTCTTTCTGTGTTATTCAAGAACAATATAGACATGGGCCTCACCTCACAAATGCTCTCTGTGGCAGATAATAACCCTTTAGAGTACTCTCTGAATCCTGGTTAACACTGGCCCTCTGTGACATGTTGCCCTGTCAGGGTTTCACACAATGTGACCACAGATTCTTTAGACGTCAAGTCATGTATAAAAGTGGCAGAAATTCACTGTCACATGTGCAATTCTGGGGACGAATAACTCACCATGACCATGGGCAAGGTAATTGGATCCTTCACTTAAACATGTCTAAAAACAAAAAAAAAAAATATGGTCAAAATTTCTTCAGTCCTTCAAAATTCTACTATAATTTCCTTCCAGATCATCTTCTACGAGGACAGGAACTTTGGCGGACGGTCCTATGAGTGTATGAGCGACTGCGCTGAGCTCACCTCCTACCTGAGCCGCTGTCACTCCTGCAGGGTGGAGAGCGGCTGCTTCATGGTCTACGACCGCTCCAACTACATGGGGAACCAGTACTTTGTGAGGAGGGGAGAGTACTCTGACTACTCCCGTATGGGCATGAGCGACTGCTTCAGGTCCTGCCGCATGATCCCCATGGTGAGAACAGCTTGTGATTAGACTTTATATCCTGTATAATTGGAGGCAATTAGCAGCTAATGCTAATGTCCAGACATGAATATATGACTACATCTTTTTATATCAAGTTTAATTCCTTCAGTATTACATTTTAGGGACAATTAAATGTATTTCACATATGCAATTTGTTGTGTCCTCTGAATTTTCTGATGGATAAAGGTTGCAATAAACCATTTGTCAACAGCACAGAGGATCCTTTAGGATGAGGATCTACGAGAGGGAGAACTTTGGAGGTCAGATGATGGAGATGATGGATGACTGTGACTCCATCATGGACCGTTACCGCATGTCTGACTGCCAGTCCTGCAGTGTGATGGACGGCCACTGGCTGATGTACGAGCAGCCCCACTACAGAGGCAGGATGATGTACATGAGGCCTGGGGAGTACAGGAGCTTCAGAGATATGGGATACAGCAACATGAGATTCATGTCCATGAGGCGCATCATGGATTCCTGTTAGTTTGTTGACCACGATTAGAGTCAAGTTTTAATAAAGTTCAATTTTAAAACACTGTTGTCAGACCAAATTTATTGTCATGAAATTGGGAAATGACTTCCATTCCCCAGCAATTCCATGGAGTACAATTGAGAAGATAGGTCTTAACCCATGTATGTGGATAGTGTCTCTCTGTTGTACAACTGGCTGAACAGAACATCCAGCCTACTTGTAGGAATTTTACACTTTTATATTTTAAAGAAAGGACTGGAAGGAAACTGAGATTTAACTAAACATACTATTTCAATTGAATAGGATTTTATAATAACAGTAAAGTTCTCAAACAACAAAATGCTATCTTGTGACAGTATGCGAATGCATTATCATTTAGGCTTTTGTTGAGCATATATGTCATAATCTGGGACTTTTTGAGAACCTTCACAGAAATCCTAAACAAATAATTAGAGAAAACTTTTAACATCTAGTAATTGATCTATGTAGACGACCTGCTGGCCACCTGAGATCACTATAATTTCAGGACAATGTAGTATGGACTAGAATATAACATGGACTCAGCACTGATTTTAACAAAACGGCTCTAGAAAAAGCAGGGCTAGCCATTCAATGGCCACAGGAATGCAAACACTGAAAAAAAAACTGCACAGATACAGAGTCAACAAACAACATTATTAGTAGCCTTTGTGACAAGGATACAAATATCTTTTGTTTTCAGCAGCAGTGTATTCTTTTCTAAAAAGCTGACCTGCAAAGTTGAATGATTTAAAAAACAATGCGCCTGTTTTTCTGCGTGTATAAAAGGCTCTGGCACAATCCTGTTGCTGTTTTAGTGCGACCAAAGTTAGGCAAACACAATGGGAAAGGTAAGATTGTTTTTCTGTCAGTTCAGGCCGTGTGTATGGATTGAAGTGTGACTGTTCTGACTGTTGAAGTCATACCTGCACAGGGTGGAACTGTGAACAACTGAACCTTGTTTTCAGATAATCTTTTACGAGGACAGAAACTTCCAGGGCCGGTCCTACGAGTGCAGCAGTGACTGCGCTGACCTCCACTCCCACTTCAGCCGCTGCAACTCCATCCAGGTGGACAGCGGCTGCTGGATGGTCTACGAGCGCCCCAACTACTTAGGGTACCAGTACTTCCTCAGGAGGGGTGAATATCCAGACTACCAGCGATGGATGGGCTTCAACGACTGCGTCCGATCCTGCCGCATGATCCCCCAAGTAAGCAGCCGCCACAGAATTATTACCTCATTGTGGCTTGCCATAACTTGGATTAATATTAATACTAATATTAATGTTGTCTTGCTTTCACTTTCTCCAGCACCAAGGATCTTACAAAATGAGGATCTATGAGCGTGCAGACTTCGGGGGTCAGATGATGGAGTTCACTGATGACTGCCCCTCCCTCTACGACCGCTTCCACTACAACGACATCCACTCTTGCAATGTCATGGAAGGCCACTGGCTGTTCTATGAGCACCCCAACTACAGGGGGCGCCAGTACCTGCTGAGGCCCGGAGAGTACCGGAGGTACAGCGACTGGGGCGGCATGAACCCCAGGATTGGGTCCATCAGACGCATCACATATCCCAATTAGACACACAAAAAATGTGTGGAGCCAAATAAAACAGTCATCCAGTCAACCGCCCTTGTATTTTTTATTGTAGAAATAAGTTCTACTGTTCAAGGTGTTATTATATTTTACATTATAAGAGACCTCTTATATATTTTTTGGTTTATGCAATACATATCAAAGTATTTCAATATGTGTTACAGAGATCAATACCATCTCTACCACATGATGTTTTTTAAAATATATATATATTGTTCTAAAGATTCTATTTCAAAAGCCAACATGACATCTCATAGAATCAAAATATGATAAATTAGTACTCAGGTTTCCAGAAAAGATGCATATTATATGAGTTGGTCCAGCAGTAAAATTTGAATTCTTTACCCCAAAAAATAAACTATTACCAACTATACACTGTAGGTTTGTTCTGTAGTTTTATTTGAGTGCATTACATGCTAATTTGACATCAAATATTAGTGATGTGTGAGCAGCCAACATATTCTTGGAAAACATTCCATTATTTTGTTTCAAGTCATAACCTAATAGCAGTTACAGCTAATTGGTCACAGAATGAGTACACAAATAATGTATTGGCCTGCAGATGGTGATGTATACCACATCAGAGTAAGAAATTAGTCAGGCACATAACTATGAGGCTACAGTTTATCAGGAACACCACGCAGGGAACACACACACACACACACACACAAAAGCAATGTAGGTGTATAAAACTGAAACTGCTTGCTCTTAAATGACCAGAAAATAATTTTCTATATTATTATTGAGGCACATTGCTTCGTTTTTAAAAATAATAATTCACTGAATCACTTCGAATACTGACATTCTCTGCCATACCATGAATGGAGCTGAATTTAACAAGCAGATGGACTGATGGCAAAGGGTTGTAAAGTGTTAATGCGGAAAACCAGCCAATCCTGTCCCTCCAGTCTACACCCTCCCCAGACCAACAGAGGATAGTGCATCGACCAGGACTGTGGCTGGTCCACACGGGAAATTGGTATAACGACTAAATTGGGGAGAAAATGGGAGAAAAATGGCAAAAAAAGAAGAAAAAAAAAGGAAATACTCTCTGAAACTGTTCAACAAAGTGGAAACTCTGATTCCAGACCTGGGGGGGCCGTCCACACAGGTTGATAATTTATTTGTGGTGGTTGACTCCATGTATGCGTTCAGGGGGGGCTGTTTGTACTGTTTAATAAATTGTATTGTAACTATTAAGATGTTATAAAATTTTGCTGCGCAGACAAATACACATTTTGTTTTCGGCTCTTTATTTATTTCTTCATATTTTGTGTTAGGGAAATTATTATTATTTTTTTTTTTTTTGTGTGTGTGTGTGGCCGTGTCTCCATATAAAAATGAAATCTGTTTGGCACTGTTTGCGTCAAGTTGTATCGGTGATACCGAGAATTAACAGAATGTAAAAGAAATCCAAAATAAAACAATTTTTGTAGTAATGGTCTCAGTTACAGACAAACATTAATGCTAACAGAATGGTTTGGAGGATAATATAATCACATAAACATTCTAAACATGAGTTAAGGGGTTTAAAGTCATTGGTTCCTGATATCCAAAATGCCTTCATTTATTAACACAATGATTTTCATCAATTTCAATTAAAGCAAGTAACCCTAACTGTTACTGTAACAGTAATGTTATGGTAACCTATCTACGTATGGTGCAGTTAATCCCTCCTCCTCCTCTTGTCTTGTATTTTTTGAAAGATTAAGTTTTGTATAAGCTACTCATCTCTGTCAGGAGTTAAAAGTTAACTCTAGCTAACTCTAGCAATCCCCATTTTCATTAACTAACTCTAGCTATCTAACCTAATGTTAGCAGGGTAAACGCTGATGCTTGCCAAATGCTAGCTAGCTAACATTAATCAAAATAATGTTGATGACTTTGCAGTCTTGGTTAGGGCAGAGGACAAGTTCTTTTGTAGAAACAATGCATAACAACAGCTAATTTTTATAAATTTCGAAAAATGTAAAATTTTGTTACATGGCATAGATACAGTCGTACGACTGTCCTTCTATTTATGTTTGCTTTCAGGCACTGATCCTCCCTGCTCTGTTGTACATACACCAGCTATGAGAGGGAGGGGGGCAGGGCCAGCTCACGCAGCCAAAAAAGGGTCGGCTGTATGTCAATTTGGAATTTAAAAGAAAAAATAACAAATACTCAAGTATAATGTATTACCTATGGAAATATATAATGTGTTGCTATAGAAATAAGCAGCTAAATACCAAAAAAAATCTTTTTGGGTTGGGGGAAATCTATTAGGGCGGGCCGCCCAAATAAATTAATTGTATGGGAAACACTGGTGTGCACACAGAAGTATGATTACATTCATAGATTATTCTGATTCTTTGTGTGCTTATGAAATTGTCTTAAATGTTGTTTTCCATTTTAGTGGAACTGTCATTTTTTTATGATAAAACCAGAAAATAAAGGAACTAGAATTCAAATGTGCTGTTGAAACATTTATTTAAGTCTTTTCATCATCTAACAGGAATCCATGATGCGCCTCATGGACATGAATCTCATGTTGCTGTATCCCATATCTCTGAAGCTCCTGTACTCCCCAGGCCTCATGTACATCATCCTGCCTCTGTAGTGGGGCTGCTCGTACATCAGCCAGTGGCCGTCCATCACGTTGCAGGACTGGCAGTCGGACATGCGGTAACGGTCCATGATGGAGTCACAGTCATCCATCAGCTCCATCATCTGACCTCCGAAGTTCTCCCTCTCGTAGATCCTCATCCTGAAGTTTCCTCTGTGCTGTTGGTGAGCAAATAAAACAGAAAATTCAAAAAACAGACATACAGAAGCTAATAAAACAGGAGAAACTTGGCAGAAGCATGCAATCAGTCCATTTTAAGTAGCACTGCAATGTCAGGTTTATGAAGGTGCTTGCGCAACCATACTTGCAGGAATTTACAAATGCATAGGTTTAGCCTAATATACATTCTCTAAACACGGGCCGCATGGGCTGCTAGTTCTTGGCCGTGATAGAACAGAACTCACCATGGGGATCATTCGGCAGGAGCGGATGGACTCGAACATGCCCATGCGGGAGTAGTCAGAGTACTCTCCCCTCCTCAGGAAGTACTGGTTCCCCATGTAGTTGGCACGGTCGTAGACCATGAAGCAGCCGCTGTCCACCCTGCAGGAGTTGCAGCGGCTCAGGTAGGAGCTGATCTCGGGGCAGTCGCTCATGCACTCATAGGAGCGACCGCCGAAGTTCCTGTCCTCATAGAAGATGATCTGCAAACAAATTTATTGAATGTTATGGCCTTAAAGGGTGTCCAAAAACCAATTCGTTAACAGCACTACGAAAAGTTTCAATCAAAGTTTTAGGCTTAGTTGCCGTATGACTGAGTATTTCCCTTTAGTGAAAAACAAAAGCAACAAGAATAAATTCTAGTGTTTGGCAGGTTTTGCAAAGTACTCGACCTTTTGGAAAATGACAAACTGTATCTAAATAAATAGACTTTATTACAAAGACATGTTCTCATCTATTATACATGTACAGACATGTATTCTCTGTTCAAGTCACCAAACAAACTACCTTCCAGCTACAAGCTACTTTTACAGACACCACAAATTGTCAGTCCACAAATTCTGAAAATTTAAAACGGCAGAAAAAACAGCACATGCAGCATATATTATGCAATATACAGTTAATGTTTTTAACAGGTTTTATTTATCGTTTTGTGTTAAATGATTATCATATATATATATATATATGATAATCATTTAATGTATTCAGAAAGACCATAGACAGCACTACAGAGCTATCCTTACCTTGCCCATTTTGGAGGAGGTTTACAGCTCTTCAGTTGGCACTACCAATCCTCTGTTTGCTGGTTGTTTTTATACAGTAAACATGGGGGCATGATGCGTTGTTATTCAAATAGAAGAAGCTGATGACTAAGCGGTATGACTTTCGCTGAATGCGGACAAAAAAGAACAATAGTTGACATCCATACATTTCTGGCAGTAGTCGCTTGCATTGTCTGGTACAACATAAGCATATGCTTTGTTTGCTGTTAAAATGAGAATGTTCCCCTGGCTGAATAATTACCATACACATAAAGGGTTCCAAAACAAGTCTGGATTCTCACCAAAAAAAAAAAAAAACACCTAAAAAGAAATAGAAATAAAAATGAGAAGGTGCTATAACAATTATAGCATGTCCTCTTTCATACAATTGCAAATCATATTTTAGTCATTTGGAAGGCACTTTTAGCCAAAGCGACTTACAAAAGTGAATTTTATATGGTAAACAAACATCGCTTGAGATATGCAACGTTTCAAACAAATAAGTGGCACCACCATCAATGTGCATGCAAAATGAAGGGAGAGGAACAGAACATGTAATTTATCAAATTGGTACAGTATATCTACTGTTTTCTTAATACCACCCTGTATATCACTCTCACTACAAGGCTATAGCTAAGCTGTGCAGTTTTTTTTTTTCTCTAGAAACTATGTTCTTGAGTTAAGAATGTACTCCATGTTACATAGGAATGATGGAAAAGCTGTATTTAATATTAAACAGGATTACATGGCTTGCTTTCCCATCCATAAAATGTCTGCCTGTATGTACAAATAACGCAAGAATATTGATTGAAAATCACATCTGTCTAATTGTAGTAAACTGTTTCTTAAAAGCTGTGCAAGTTAGGTTGCAATTCATCTGGAAATCATAAAGCAAAAAGACTCTGAGAGATATCAGTATTTTTTGACATGGTTAATGCTCAGGGCTCCAGAACATAACGGGACAGTGATCATAACTGCAGCAGACTATGCTGTGAGGATAGCCAGACAGATCTATTCCTGTTGTGTCAGTAGGGTCATATCCAGGTCCAAAGAGTGCTAAATGATGCATGCTACGTGATTAAGTTTGTAAGGTTCTCTGAAAATGTTTGGAACTGTTAAATACAGAAGATTATGCATTCTGTTCATTCCCTGTAACATTTTAAATATAGCTTATATATAATATACTTATGAGAGCTCTCATGACCCTTCACGTAAACAAATCATTCTGAAAGAAAGAAACATGGTTGTGTATGACCACCCTGCTAACTATTTTTGATTCTCAGAACATTTCTGGAAGGATAGGGTATGCATTCCCAAAACATTTTCCAGCGGGATGTCCATTGGGTATAGTTTTTAAGACATATTGCACAGACAGTGTTAGGAGATTATTCCGTTTTTGTTATTCCATTTAAAAAACAATCTGAATTGTAGATGGCCCTTAAGATCAATACATTAGGAAAACATTGATCAACGATTCTTGCATTTAAACTCTTTCTTTCAGAAAATTCCTCCTCACAATTTCCAAGAAGAAATGATAAGATCAGAGCATGTTAGGGCAGTATGTTCTACACTACAGTCCTTTACTGTGACGTTGATTTACACAGAATGTTCCACAATGTTCTTAATATGCTTCATGTCATTAGCACATTTAAATGAAAAGCACTGTCACATATGTCTAAGGCTGCATTTAGATAATTAATGTGCTTTTATCCATCATTTGTCTGTTATGCATCATTACAGTCTCTTTCTACTCAAATAAATTGATCTGTTGTGATGCTCTGTAATATGCTGCATACTGGCTAAACTGTTTCCAAAGCAGTTTGAAGATCAAAGTTAAAATTAAACTTTGATATGAAGTTATAATTGGGGTGTCCATATGTCTACCATATACCATAGCATTCTGTACAGGACAACCCCAGAGACATGAGCCCTAGAACTGATCATGAAACTGGAAGTAGCACACGCAGTTATGGCTTCTCAAGCTTCTTATTATCACTGATGCAAAAGTATAAGCAATTAACATAAATGAGTCACTCTCCAACAATCAGTTCAGCATGGATCATGTCTGAGCACTATTGCTACAAATACAAAATGAGACAGTGAGCATTGTGGTATGAAGAAGGGCCAGAATTGTCACTGGTTTTATTATAAACGTATTATGGTTTTATTATCAAGTTATGAACCTGAGAGAAAAGTATGAGAGTAGCTTGTTAAAAATAAGGCTACAGTGATGTAAATTATGATGTCAATCAGTCAAAGGTTCACATTCTTAAAATTGGTGGATTTTGATGTCACTTTGCAAGCTCTAATAATTTCATAGCCCTAAACTACCCGCATTCACAATGCATTGGTGTCTCTAGGTTCTACTGTATGTGGTAAACAGAACATCCTAAATATGTATTGTATATGTTTGGTTTTTTTCTTTAAAAACCTACACACAAGGGGGTAAAAAGTCAAAGATCTTTAATGACAGTTTATTTACAGCACATGCATCTAGAATCACTAAAAATCGGTCACTCGTCTGAAGGAACCCACTATGGCGCACGTAGCGCACCATTCGCGATATCTCCTGTACTCCCCGGGCCTAAGGAAATACTGCCGGCCCCTGTAGTTGGGGTATTCGTAGAAGATCCAGAAGCCATTCATCACATTACAGGAGTAGACGTGGCGATGGTGGAAACGATCCGACACACAGGGACAGTCGTCCATAAACTCCATCATGTGGCCACTGAAGTCTGCCTTTTCATAAATCCTCAGCCGGTATGACCCTCTGTACTGTTGGGACAGAAACAAATGCAACATGACTATACTATAAATACATGATTTAACATGCATACATTTGTAATAAATGCATTTAACCCAATTAAATTTAAAATATATTTTTCTTGAAAACAGCTACACCCGTACATCTCAACCTTGCCAACTACACTGCCTGCACAGTATCAATACCATAGACAGACCACATTAAGGAGAATTAATATCTTGACCTCTCCATACTAATTCCATTCTTAACAGGTAGGATCAAGCCATAGGTGCACATTTCAACAAATAATGGTAAATAGCAGAAATATTGCTGAACACTGTGGTGGATAAACATAGGGTTCGCCTCAGTTGCATATACTGTTCAAAATGGTATTGTCAAATCAGAGGTGGAAAATCAATTGCTCAGAAAGTAAAATCCTCCCCAGTATTTTGTTCTAATCACCTAGATTTGCTAATCGGCACAATTATTCAGCCAGGAGATATATCTAATTAGTAAAATAAGCTAGCTGAGTTTATGCAGGACTTTTACTTTCTGTCCCCTGGACTTTCCACCACTGTGTCAAATGGTGGAAAAAGGTCTGCTGAAATATATCTTGCACATAATGGGATCATAGTCTTACGAAACAGGAGAAGCAAGGCAGTACCATTTTCTGTCATTTTTTTTGGCATGGTCCTAAATTTGTGTGTGTGCGTGTCTGTGTGTGTGTATGTGTGTTTGGTGTTTATGAATGTACATGCATGCATGTGTGTGTGCGTGTGTTTGTGTGTGGTGGGGAAAACATTTTGAAGATAATTGTTCATTGCCAAGTTATCAGTCCAGCTTAACTTAAATCATTTTTCATGATTTGTATTGATTATTATCTAGAAAATTATTTTTTGTTTTCACTTCTGGTTTTTGAGGGATTATTTGGCTTTGAATGCTTTTGTTTTTCACATTTTATTGTTTTAGACTTAACTCATTATGCTGCAATAAGGAGAAAAAAGTATAAAATATTATAATGTATCATAAAATATTTGTATAATTCTGAATATGCACAAAAGTGCAAATGGTGGATCACTTAAATAGTTAGTTGGTTAAATCACCTGTACATGTTTTGGACAAAATATCTTACTGAGACTATAGCAAAAATATCTATCCAGCCATCTATTTTTCATTAATATGTAATACTAAAATGTTTACAAATTACTTTTTTTCAGATTGTGAATGCATTTTTTTGACATTTTGTTTTAATGTTATGACCAAGAGGCTGACAGCATGGTTGCTCAATACTCAGCAGTCTATTGCATAATATATCCCTCTATATATCTGTCTATAATGGAAATAAAAAACTGGCCTCTTACCATTGGAATCATCCTACAGGACCTGATACAGCTGCTGAACCCCATCCAACGCTGATAATCTGGATATTCCCCCCTCCGCATGAAGTACTGGTGGCCCATGTAGTTGGGGCGCTCATAGATCATGAAGCAGCCGCTCTCCACCCGGATGGAGTTGCACCGGTTGAAGTAGGAGTGCAGGTCGGTGCAATCATTGCTGCACTCATAGCTTCGACCCTGGAAGTTCCTGTCCTCGTAAAAAATGATCTGGAGGAAAATACAGATGCCACTTTTTGAGTTCCAGAACAGTGAGCAAAACAGAAAGAAATGTAAGTAAATCTGTGCGTCTACAGTATGTTGGTGCACATGCACGCATGTGTGCGTGCATGCCCAATGTAAGATTGTGTGTGTATGTGTGGGTGTGCGTACAAAGTCACAGTTAGATATTATTGAGCAATATCATTGCAGGGAAACAAGTCCTACCTTCCCCATGGTCTCTGTTGGAGAGGTTCCACATGTTTTCAGAGCTTTTTATACAAGCTCTCGACAAACAGAGCATTGTTATTTAAATGCTACTCAGTTATAAGTCAGGGCAGGGACACATGTTGGTGTTTTTGTTGCAGCGGACAATATTGGTTCAGAAATATACAGATCTGTATTTGAAAAAAGTGTATATAATTACAGGTTTGGTGTTTTGACATCCATAGACAAAGGAAAAGACTAGTATGGTATACACACATCTTCAGCACAATAGACCCAGAACAGTATGGAACCTCTCTTTTTCATTAAATATGTTGTGCAACGGAAAGGG
This sequence comes from Anguilla rostrata, assembly GCF_018555375.3. Lineage (NCBI taxonomy): Eukaryota > Metazoa > Chordata > Actinopteri > Anguilliformes > Anguillidae > Anguilla > Anguilla rostrata. The sequence continues at coordinate 17,703,834 of NC_057947.1, forward strand.
TTACAGTCCATTCTCTCGGCTCATCTGAATGTTCAACCCACTTATGCAAATTAGCCAAGCTGTAAAGAAAGCCTGTCCTGTCCCACTATAGCACTGTACATACAGTAGATGGGAGACAGACAGAGGAGATATAATTTTCCAATCAAACAGAGCCTGGCAGATTCCACAGCTTTAAACAGCACCGACTATTGGGACACTGAAGAGCTTCAGATGGAACAGATGTTAAATTCAGGAACAACACAAAAATGCCCCTCCCAATAGCAATGCAGCATTTTTCATTCAGAATGCACTTCAGATTGACAAGAAAAATCACAATAGATTGCATCATGTTTTTAAAGAGTAGGTGCCATCAGGGTAGGGTAAGTAAGAGTTAAGGAGCTTTTAATTTTAAGTGCAGATGTAGTGATTGCTTAGTCCAGATGTTCTCTGAAGAGATGGATTTTTGGTGGAAGATGACAAGTGATTGTCTTGGCCCAAGGTTACCCAGTATCTCTAAAATGTTAAATCTAGCCAACTACGCCATGTACCCAATACATACGCACACCCACACACACACACACACAGACACACAAAAATATAACCAGGCAACCAGGCGGTCAACTGATTTGCATCACATAATCAAAAACATCCCTGTGCCTTTTATGCCATATGTACACTTGCCAATAAATATTGAGGTGACCCTGAGATCATTGGACAAATGGATCTACCATTATCATCCCATGTGTTTGAGAAGTAGAGCCCCCTTCTTCCAGGAGCTGGTAGAAGCAGAAGCACTTACTTAGAAAGGTCTGCCTTTCCAGGCTCTCTGAAGAGTTGCTTGTGCTCCTGAGTTACATGCCTTTCTTGGTCCTTAACATTCTCCATGATCGTCCTCTTCAGTGCTTGCATGTGGTCATTGGTTGAAACATTAAACACCACAACAGCAGCACTGAGGACCGTTCATGGCCATGTTCCATGTCCGATGGTGGGGCCTCCTGCTGTAGGTCAGTAAAGGTTCCCCAATGTTGTGGCCTGTAGTTCTGAAGCAGAGGGTCATCCTCAAGGCCCAAGAGCAGCTGGTCTCTTAGACCCAATAAGTTGTCTAATTACTCACTGTGTCTGTTCTGAATAGTAATTCTGTGTTACAGTAGGTAAGGGTGTTTTATAATATTGTTTCTCTCCAGCACATTTCTTTTTGTGAACAGAATAGAATGACGAGAGCTGAAACTGTTCAGCAGAGAACATTAAGATACCGAGGATGGCTGAAGCCGAAGCACGTTTGTCTTCAATGTCCACAGTAAAGGTCTGAAAATGAACTGTGTTGCCAAGATACATATGATATCTTTTTTTTTTTTTGAGTGCAGGCTCCCTTCTTTCTATTTTTATAATCACATTGAGTAGCCTACGCATCGTGTAACTGAATTTATGTAGTTAGTTTCCTGGGTGCAGGTTGGTCATTTTCATAACATTTTTGTGAACAAACCATATTTCATATAATTATTTTAAAAATCAATGAAAAAACACCATTTTCAGGATGTGGTACTCTGGTAGGCCGAAGAAACCCATCCATCCCTCCCCCTCTCTCTCTCTCTCTCTGTCTCTCGCTCTCTCTCTCTCTCTAGGTGTCAGTGAGTCGGTGATGGGTTGGCTATTGTTCACTTGGTTCAATGTGTTTCCACGTCAGCATTCCTGTGAACTGGTTTTCCTGTCATAGTACTGTCACATTCAGTCACTGAGCACTGGAGTGATCCTGACTGGGGAGCTTTGCCTGGGAAACTCAACAGGTTTGTTTTTACAGGCCAAGAGGCAAACAAAAAGAATAAACAGTGTCACTCTATTTTCATTTTAAAAATATCATGGAGGTATTTCACAAAGCATAATTAATGAATTAACTGTAAAAATCTAGAAAATTTTTTGATTTGATGAAATCTAAATCTGAAGCCTGAATGAGTTGGAAAATATTTTGCTCATATTTTTACATAAATACATTTCTTCATCATGCTGTTGTGCTGTTTCATACTGTTACACAGTGTGCTAATTGTATAAAGTAATGCACAGACCACTAAAATGAGTAAGTCATGCTCTTAATACATTTCACATTTTTATATACAGTAAATTGAATGGAATTAGATTCACACTTAATGTTACCAGTAATGTGGGACATGATTGTTTTTCATGAATGAATGCCAGAAACTGATGTGGAACATATTCCTCTATCTGGTTCACAATATTCATCTTGAAATTCTACTATTGAAAGAAAAACATAAATTGAGAGGGGTCATATTACTTAGACACATTTTATTGGAGAACAGAAATCATGTCGTACATTCTGGCCCTGTCGTGGGACTGGTCATAGAACAGCCAGTGGCCTTCCATCAGGTTACAGGAGTGGATGTCGGACATGTGGATGCAGCCCATGGTGTTGAGGCAGTCAACCATCTACTCCATCTTCTGGCCTCCCACGTCAGGCTGCTCACAGAGCCTCAATAAACCATAGTGCTGTAGGAGATTGAATAACCAAGCCATTCAAAATAAGGGGTGAACAATTTGTTGCCTCTGATCTCTATATCAAAAGTGCAGTCAATCTGGAATGCTCCTACACCAATTTGTAACAGTAATCAGTAAATGTTTCATTGTTTCCCTATTGTGATGTACTTTTGGTACTTTTGGTTAGATGTATTCATTTAAAGGTTGTTAAAATTTCCAAAATATTGGCATTATTAAAAACATTTCATTTGCAATTGCAGCAATATTTTTCATGTTAGGTTAGGGGTCCCACTGTTGCACACAGAGGCTGAGAAACTACAAAAAACTGAAAAAGTCACTGTCAGTACCAGAATATGATTTGAACTTTATAAATGATTAATTTATTGTGGGCTGGGAAAACTTACTAGGTTCCCTGAAATGCATGTCAAAAATGAGCATATTATTACAGATTACAGAACAAAATTCCTTCATGCAAGTGCATGTATATCCCCCACTGGCCAGTAAGTGTTCAGTCATGGTCACATGCCAAAATCCTCAAATAATCCCACAGTTTACCATGGGGAGGAGGGTGCCTGATGCCGATCGGTTGCTGATTGTCTGTGTGTTCTCCCCTCTTCAGAACGTAATAGTTTCTGATGTAGTTGGAGCAGTCAGAGGCCATCAAACGGCCGCTTTCCACCCAATGGTGTTGCAGTGGTTAAAGTATAAGTGCAGGTCTGCGCAGTCACTCATGCACTCATGGTGCCAACATTCAACACTGTCTTCGTAGACTATCTACAAAAATGGACCATGCTTTGTTTACAGTGTCCAGTTTTTTTTCAAGTTGCTCAAAGGAAGAAAAAAAACATTCCATAGAATAATAACCAGTAATACAGATGCCCTATGGTGGAGGTATAGATGTGACAAGACTGTTCGAGATTAAAACACTTCTTATTTTTTTGTGTAGGGGAATTATGTTTCAGTAAATGATGTATAGAATGCTAGAGCACTTGTCCTTTACCTTTTCCCCTGTCATGGGCATGTTAACTTGTGAAGTATCGCCGCTCTCATTCCCTCTCTCTCCAGCTCCTTTTATAAAAATGGAAGCAGATGTTTGATGGCACAGCATAAAGTATTGTCATTCAAATCACTCCTTGTCTGCTATTACAGTCGAGCATATATATGGCTGCAGTTTGGTGTGTAATCAGTAATTGTTCTGTGTTTTTTTCCCACAAGTTCATCACAATTGACAGAAAAGGCTACTGTACACTAGCCCACCCTGCAATCTCTGTGGCATCAGCAGATTATCACAGAAAACCAATGGCCATCCAAACCATCATTAACATGCAGACCTCAACACATAAGGCCTGGCAGTCCCTGGATTTAAACAGGTCTGTGTGTTGGTAAAGGAGAATATTTCTGGGCACCATTATATTGTTCTTGATGCCAGAAAACAAGGAGTGTATACAGAAAAATGGGCCTGGCCTCAGCTGCCTTTACAAATACCAATTTATCTGTCCTAACATGCAAGATGAAACTCTGACCTGATGAGGGCAAGGAGTTTATAGCAGCCAACAGAAATGCACATAACTCTAAAATAATCACACTTCCCAGCATGCAATGCCACACTGATTGCAGGTACACAGATGCCTTGATAGTCATACTTTTTCAGCAATGAGTGAATTCAGTAATTGAACATACTTTGTTGCAAATGTGCCATCTTCCCTCTGTTAATGCAAATGATGTGTTTCAGAGTATATTTTTATTTAAATGCAACCATTTTCATAAATTGCAGAGTGGAAGGAAGCAATATTTGTGGCCATTAAGTGTGGAACCAAAATTCTGCAGAGATCAAAAGCACCTAAAAGTTTTCCCCAAACAAGCCAGGTGTATCACGTAACTAACAACCAAGAAACCAAATGACATTACCAAGTCCCAACACAGTTCCCAAAATTCAGAATTTATTCAAAGCTTCCTAAAAACTCAGATTTTTTTTTTTTTTAAAGTAATTTTTAGAAATGCACTAACAATGGTGAATTGTTGATATAATATATTGAAAACATACGTGTTTATCTAAAATTATAGATGCAGAAATCCTAAAAATCAGCAATATGCTGGTTTTAGCTGGTAACCATTTTGGGATTCTGAACTATCCCAAAAAAACATCCTCATTTAACCATACCCGAATGGACTCATATGGAAGGACTGTCTACTTCAGGATAAAAGGTTTGTACACCTGCAGTAAAAGGATGAGTAATGGGATGGCTGACTATTTATTCAAAGTGTGTACACTATTAGTATTAGAGATGTCCATGTTTATGTTTCTGACTTATTACAAAATTGTGTTATATTTTACACTGTTGCATGCTGCAGCAAGGTATGCAGAGCTGTGAAATTCAGAAACATGAGGAGGAGGGTAAAAATGATCAGGTACAAAGTTTGTGCTTTTCTCCAATTCATTAAATTTATTTCAAACCTTTGTATTGCAACACAAATGAATTTTTATAGGCTGCAATCATTCAAAAGGTAAGCTCAATGATTTCCCAGATTCGGTTAGGCTTTGAAAAGACAGAGAGGAGAAGAAAGGCATTCAGTAATCCATGATGCGCCTGACGGACCCGATCCTGGAGCTCATCCCGCCCCAGTCACCGTACCTCCGGTACTCTCCAGGCCTCATGTAGTACATCCGGCCTCTGTAGTGGGGCTGGTCATAGAACAGCCAGTGGCCTTCCATCACATTACAGGACTGGATGTCGGACATGTGGAAGCGGTCCATGAAGTTGGGGCAGTCGTCCATCAGCTCCATCATCTGGCCTCCAAACTCCATCCTTTCATAGAATCGCATTCTGTGGGACCCCCTCATCTATTTGTAAAAGGATTAGATTGATATTATCACCTGCTATACCACACCAGAATGTTAATATTAGCATTTTAAATAAAAACTAAGTTAAATGCAGTTAAACTAGACAAAGCTACTTCCAGATCAAAATGATCTTGTTTTCAGTAGATAATCCTGATCTAAGATAATTATCGTTTAAAATTCTAAAGTTGGACAAAGTGGATAGGAAAGCATTGTGAAGCTGGCAGTTTAGAAGCAATTTGGTTCCAGGAAAGGACCAGGAATCTCTGTCATGTATTATTTTGCCTCCTGTGTGGGGGCAAAAACTTACCATGGGTAAGTTACTCGCTGTGAAAGAGGCTACCCAAGGTGTACTATAGGATGAAGGAGGAAGACTTCTGCTCCAGCCTCTTCACAGACCCACAGCCAGGCCACAGTTTCAGACACTTACCATGGGGATCATGCGGCAGGAGCGGATACTGTCAGACATGCCCATCCAGCGGTGGTAGTCGGGGTATTCCCCACGGCTCAGGAAGTACTGGTGGCCCATGTAGTTGGAGTGCTCATACAGCATGAAGCAGCCGCTCGACACTCTGCAGGAGTTGCAGCGGCTGAAGTAGGAGCTGAGGTCAGTACAGTCATTCATGCACTCGTAGTGGCGACCTCCAAAGTTCCTTTCCTCGTAGAAGATGATCTGCACCCCAAACCAACAGAAGAAGTTGCCTCAATCACACACAAACCAACAAACTGCACAGTGTATGCAACAAGCTAATGCTAGCACCAAATGCCATACTCAGAGGAGCAAAATGGTATACGCTAATACCTATTTGAGGAAGCATATATCTCCAATACATTTGCTGGGTGGCTCCTTAAGACTGAGTGCAGAACAGAGAGCAGGCCTGTGAAAGTGTAGGCTTACCTTTCCCATTTTGCTCTGGTTGTGGTGATACCTTTGCAGTGCTGGTTGAGGACACCACCTGCAGTATTTATAGGAGAAGCAGTGTGCAGAGTATGCAAATGTCATTCATGTTCTAAAACCACAGAACCTTTTGCCACTGTGTCATCATTTTACCCAAAAGAGACAATTATGTGTTAAAAAATCCTAAAAAAGGGCGGAAAGAGAACAATTTGGTAGTCTTTGTCTCTTAGGATGACTGGCCCAAAGATATTTTTACAGATTTTTCTGCAGCACAAAGACAGGCATTATTTTCACAACAAAGACTCAAGACTAAAAGATGACTATGCAGGCTTACCCTATGCAAAAGGGCTTTTGTCTTGCTTTCTACTTTATAGCTCTCCGCCAGGGCCGGGTGAGAACTTTCTCTATCATCATGTAGAACGTTTGTTTATGTAAACTGTTTTGTCTTCCGTTAGACTTTGTTGACTCAAGCCTCCTTAAATCAGGGTTGTCAGACTCCTGGAGGCCTGGATTCTGGTTTGTGTTTGCACTTAAACAGAATCATTTAAGTTGCTGATGGAATTTGATTACCCCTGTCCTAATCCTACCTGCCATTTTTAAAAATGTTGGTATATGAATGCAAGTGTCAAAGCCCAAAAAAGTATCCAAGCCAATATTTGGCTTAAATTACTGTGATTAGGCCAATCATGTTATCAAACACATTAATCACTAAAATTATTCATGCCCTTTATAAAGAAGAGCAAAGAAACCTGTATAAAAGAAACTATACAATGAATAAGCTATACTAATTATTTAATTCATAATGTTTTTCATCAGGTGTGAAGTGAGCTTTTAAGTCAGATTAAATCAAAACATTTTTGCCCATGCACATTATTGGTGATTTTGGCATCAGAAAACGGTAAAATTTGGTGGTAGGTCTTTAATGTTATGACACTGTTTCACAGCAAATGGATCAAATGGAACGACATCTCATTCATCAGATTTGAACTCAATGAAACAGTGGTGGTTTTAATCAAACATGGCAGTCCACAAGCACAGACCAAAGAGTCAGAAAGATCTTGGATGTTTCTGTATGGATGAATGGTCAAAGATGCCTCCCAATATATTCACCAATCTAATAAAGTTTCCAATACTCGAGAAATATCATTACATTTTGTACTTGATTGTGGTGCTGAAAGACCAGTGTTTTAGAAGACTGCCATTAAATTTGAGAGTGTACCTAACTTTTGCTGTTTGAAACTATTATAATGTGTGGGAGGCATGAAGAATGCTCAAAGTGCTGAAAACAGGGATGTGAATAATTCTGACACCTATACTCTTAGGAAAAAGACGTATTAATTGTTCATTGTTATTTTCTCTGAGCAATTATATTGGTATAGAAATTGATTTCTCATTTTTCTATTATTGAGCATTCAGATATAGTGCATTATATTATTGTATGTAGGAGTCAGATACATCCATATTGGATGATACCTTTACCAGTGCAGCACTTTCTATACCAAGTCCCCGCATCATAAATTCCAACAGAATTGGACTTATATTGGAATTTCATTAAGTTGAATTTAATTCAGTGAAATTCAGTCATGTTCCTGTTTTTTTTCTTTTTTCTTGCCACATATCAGTAGTGTTATGCATTATCAGTACTGAATACCATAAAATGTTGAAGGTACATTTAGGTGGTATTTGATGTATGTAACTTGAACTATTTCAATTGAAACTATCAAATGAGATCATGTTTTGTCTAGTTTGGCTATGCAGTGATACATGATGCTGCAAACGTTAACACAATAATGATTAATATTTTATTAATAAAGTCATATTTCTTTATTCTTATATTATAATATTTTCATTGCTTCAAATCATCATTACTTTTCAAATTTCACATCACTAAGATTGCAGGCCAAAATATCTTGCCTGTGAGATTGAAAATGAGTTCTATAGGTACAGATGAGGCAGGGGTGGCTAGGTATTGGGATGCAAGTTTGGCCAAGTAAAGGGATAGTTTCAGGTTTTCTTTCTAGTACTGGAGAGGATGAGACTCCTCACTATTGCATGCTAGACTTAGATAGCGTGGTATCTCCTCTGATGTAGGTAACTGTGTGGTTGCAGTTGGGGCTTGGGAAGCCATAAATGCAAAGAGTTTTGTTCTCTTCTTTGGCAGTTTCAATGGGATCCTTTCCAGTTGATGGGTCACCGCCTTTAAGAATAAGGAATGTTACATACATGCACAGGTTACGGTCACAAAAGAAATGAATGAAAGAAAATACCAAACCACAGCTTGTTTCTACAAAAATAGTCCTAAAAAGCCAAGATCAAAGTTTAAAAACCACAAGACAGCAGAATATGCCAGAAAGGCAGGGTTAAAAATGTAAAAATTTCAGATGGGCTTGTAAGACCCAGAATGTCAGACCCAGTGCATACCAAACATCAAGATGCAAGGTTCAGATTCCCCAGATGCCAACAGAAGGTCCATGCCCAATGTCTACTTTCAAATTTTACCCTGCAAATTTTAACTGGCTAATGTTAAGCTACGAAAAGTGTAGACAAGAACTGGCTTATCGAAAAGCTGACAAATTTACTTATTAAAGTTGAATTATGTTATTGGAAATAGGGCTAAGCAGTATGATATTTTTATCATCAGATTCATGATTTTATCCTCTTTCTAACAAGACCAAACATGAGCATGTTAGGAGGTCTAGCTCAACTATTGAATAGTCCTCCAGAAATGGAAGTTTACTCCTCCTTCTAACAACAGAGGTGATAGTTGTAGACAAATATTGGTTAAATCCAGCCAATAGTAATTGCCAACTTCAGGCAAAACATTTTACCTGTAATAAAATTGTACCATGTTGGTTTCTGCCATGATCCTTGTTGTATTCTATGGCCATGCTGGACCCCTGACCCCCAATAGTTTTGGGGTTCTGTGTTTCTTCAGAAGATAATAAACCTTTCAAGGAGAGAAGATTCCAGGATACCCCAGGTTTGTAATAGAGTGTTACAGTGATGATGTCTTTTTGTGGGCCAACTCAGAAATCCCATCAGGATTTTGTTTTCTGCAGAAACGAAGATCTGTGGTTAATGTAAGCCTAAGACAGTTTCACGTTTTGTTCTATGAGATAAATTACATTCGTTAATATCTCAGCCATAAATTCCAAAGCCATCATGTGCTTTAAAAAAGTAAGTTGCTAACAAGTTGCTACATTGAAACTAAAATGGTAGTCGTGTATAGGTGGGCTAGTATGGATACTTGGATGGCGGTTGACAAAATGCGACCGTTGTTGTAGGTTCAATGTAGGTATTGTTGAGGTATTAATGGGTGTAATTTATCTTGTAGAACAAAACATGAAACTCTCTTATGTTCACCACAGACCTTATTTTTGGCAGAAAACAAAATTCCTGTGGACAAAAACATTGGTCATCTGCCAAGGGAACACATGGGTCCAAAATGCAAACTTCCGGGTTTTAGGACTACAATCTGTAACAACTGTTGCTCCAAGGATGCTTCCATTGATGTTTGTGGAGGGGAGAAGGGAGAAGGACCACATTCTTAGGTCATGTCAAACAGAGAGCAGCCATTTAATCACAATGTGAACAATGAGCAAGACTGCCAGATCAAATTAAATTGTCTGTCTCTCAATGGCAGTAATTAAAACAAGATATCCTACAATAAAAAGTGATTGACGCTCATAGAGTTGGCTCTGAAATTTTTGCCCCCCCTTGATAAAGATTAACAAAATGTTTTACAAAATAAACAACACAGGAAACAAGTTGTATTTTATTTTTTAAAAAGAGAAAATTAAATTATTTTATTTGTTTGCCAATTGGTCGTTATCAAAATATCCACAAGTTCTGCCCTCCTTAGCAACTGTTGCTATGTACAAAGAAAGAAAATGGCGTCAGCAGACAGCATCTGCTTGGAAGAATTATTTAAACAATGACAGATAGATTAGGGTGGTACAATTTTTAGTTGTATTTATCTACGAAAAATAGTTTATCAGTCATATTTTATATGTAAATAGGAAAAACATCAAACTGGAAATTAAAAATGATTAGGGTTAATTGGGTTAAGTTTGTAATATGTAGCAGTATTGCTCCTTAGCTACATCTAAGGTATCATTCGATCTTCCATTCAGAAAATGCTGGAAAAGATTATATTCTGTTAGTTACTGAATAGTGGTTGCAATAAGAAGGTTTGAAAAAAGTAGCCCAAGAAGCACACACTAATGTCAGCTATGCTTCTAGAGCTACATTGATCTAATGTTAGTCTAAGTTTCGCTGGGCTATGCCCCATTTACACTGCACTGTTGTGGGAGATTGAACCTACATAGCCTAATCATGTTGTGCAAAACATGGAATTGATTTGATTAAATCATTCGCCTAACTACAGTAAATAGACGAGACATGTTATGTGATGTTATTAATTGGCAGAATATCCTATAGCCCATAGCAAATGTATATGTGACTGTCTATGGCATTGACATTAAGCTGCAAGTGCTTTTCTATGAACGTAAAACATTAGCATTTGTTCCCGCAAATCCCACCTCGGACTCAGGAAAATCTATAACTCATTTGTTACATCAAGGATGGTATGGAAGAACTTGATTGGCATGCACAGAGCCCTATGCTCATCCCCATCACATACTTTTGGGATCAATTGGAAAGCCAACTGCAAGCCAGGCCTAATCGCCCAATCAGTGCCTAACCACACTAATGCTCTTCTGCCTGAATGGAAGCAAATCCCTGCAGCAATGCTCCAACTTCTATTATAAAGCCTTCCCAGTAGAGTGGTGGTTGTTAAAGCAGCAACGATGGAGCAACTCCATATTAATGCCCATTATTTTATATGAGATGCTGGATATCAGATGTCCACATACTTTTGGCCATGTAGTCTATATCCTGTATTGGTTGAATGAATAAGGTCAACAAATACAAAGTTTTTTTTACCCACATCTTGTTTATTGCAATATTCTACCTGGTCAACATGTTTCCACATAACTGGTCAACGTGTTTCACATAAAATTTCAGAGAAATGGGCTTGTAGTGTGATTTAAATTCAAGTCAACTGAAAGGCAAGTCTTGAGAATTCCCTGAGTGAGGAGAGCAAAGGAGTTGCATTCAGTAATCCATGATGCGCCTGATGGACCCGATCCTGGAACTCATGCCGCCCCAGTCACTGTACCTCCGGTACTCTCCGGGCCTCATGTAGTACATCCGACCTCTGTAGTGGGGCTGGTCATAGAACAGCCAGTGGCCTTCCATCACATTACAGGACTGGATGTCGGACATGTGGAAGCGGTCCATGAAGTTGGTGCAGTCGTCCATCAGCTCCATCATCTGGCCCCCAAACTCCATCCTTTCATACATGCGCATTCTGTGGGACCCCCTCATCTATTTTAGAAAATAATTAGTCTATCATTAGTCAACAGTCAGGAATTAGTCAATAAATGTTTTACATTGTCATCATCAAGACTGGTGTGTCAAGTAAATAGAATAATAAATTAAGTCAGATGATTACAGATGATTACAGATGATTTTGGGCCTTAAGTTATGTGTTTTATATTGGACAGCTGAAGAGGAATTGAGTTCACACACGTTGTGGTTCTCAGCCTTCTGCCCATGATAAAGAGGATAGATATAATTCTGATCTCCTTCCAAATCAGGTACATGCTGACATGACCAAGGCTGACCACATTTGGCCACAGGGACCACTACTCTTGGGTCATATAATCAGACTTCCATCTCACTGTGAAAGAGGCTACCCAAAGTTTACTATAGGAGGAAGGAGGAAGACCCACAACCAGGCCACAGTTTCAGACACTTACCATGGGGATCATGCGGCAGGAGCGGATACTGTCAGACATGCCCATCCAGCGGTGGTAGTCCGGGTACTCCCCACGACTCAGGAAGTACTGGTGGCCCATGTAGTTGGGACGCTCATACAGCATGAAGCAGCCACTCTCCACCCTGCAGGAGTTGCAGCGGCTGAAGTATGAGCTGAGGTCGGTACAGTCGCTCATACACTCATAGTGGCGACCTCCAAAGTTCCTGTCCTCGTAGAAAATGATCTGCAGTAATGAAGGAAGGTTCACATTGATCAATTAAAAAAACAGGTAACGCAACAATGTTTACTTTTTAAAAAATTAAATTATTATTTCTGATATTTAGAAATACTGGTCAAAGACAAAAAAGTCTCTGTAGATTTTAGTGATGTTTCTTACCTTTCCCATTTTGGCCTGTTTGGTTTTAGCTGGTTCACTCTGACTGTCTTGCCTTTGCACAATTGTTTGAGAACTCTGCCTGTGGTATATATAGTGGATGGGAAGTGCAGACTCTGCAGTGCTTGTCCCGCCTCATTCATATTCAAATTCCACTGGAATTCTTTACCCTTGTGTGTAATCCTAAAAGAGATAATTATCTCTAAAGTTCCCAAAATAGGAGAAAGAGAAATGTTCTGGGCTCTCAGTTGATGGAGAAGCTTTGTTGTCCCACTGCTAACACAAAGCCTTTTGTCAGGCTTGCACTTTTTTTCATGCAGACTCACAAGTGCAAGATTCCCAGCCATTGGTTCTACTTGTTCTGGAGTGGATGTTTCTGCTGTGTTTTACTTTTTGGCTCTCTGCCATGTTTGTGGGAGAACATCTAACAATCCTCTGCATCAATTAATTTCAAAGAAAATTCAGTTAAACTTTTTTCTATTTTATTTTAAGTTTGACTAATGTGCCAGTCTATCTGTTTTTTTTAACAGAAAAAATTATAATGTTAAAAGACAACATATATATAAGAGGAAAGTGGTACTTGCATAAAAGCAAATAGCCCTGAGCTATTTGTTGGTTATCGCTAGCCTCGTGTGATGCAATGTTTTGTCATACTGTCGTTGGCTATGGGAACTTCTCCCATATCATGGTTTATGTATTTAAATTGTCAATCATAATCCTCATCACCCTGCAACCCTGACCAGGAATAAGCGGGTTAGATAATGGAAGGATGGATGGATGATCGATGGATTGATGAAGGGATAATCTTCATCATCACCATCCAGTGCAATTCTAATCCTGATATTTTATTAATACTAAATTTATTTAAAATGTTTACGCTTATCAGCAATCACAAGTTTTGGTCTATAGATGCAATTCTGCTGTTTTAGTTGTTAATGGTTTTTTAATTGTGTCAATCTAATCCGCAAGAGAAGTGGATGTGGGGTAGAGCTACAATGCAATACGTCCTTAGGACCATTGATAGAGGGGAGTGTGCCCGTAACCTGAGCACAAGCATCTTCAGTATTGGGCCACGCTAAACATTTGTCATTTTGTTTTCTTGTTTTGAAGAAGGCAGCGGATTTAACTGGTTTGCTCTCAGAATAGGATTGTCACAGATGATGTGGGACTGTCTTGAGATAGGCTCACTTTCTTAAACATGCTGATTTAAAATGTAAAGTGTTACCTTTCAATAAACACTGTATAGTGATGTCATCGTCTGTGTGACTCAAATTATGGGAGAGCTTTTGGGAGTGATAGTCTGCTGGGTCACCTACATGTATGACAGGGAGTGTGAACTGTGGTATGTGATATAAAAATTTTAATATGTAATGTCAATTGGTTGTTGTGTTGTGTGTCAAATGCTTATGGGAATTTATGGTGAAATGCCTGGGAATATTTGTACTGTGAGTATGTAAAGGTTGTTTTTATCATGTATGAATGTTTTAAGTGGCCTGCTGTTGTTCATAGGTTTTTTGTTTTATAACTCTGGGCTGTGTCACTGTTTGGTGTTACTATTTTGGGATCCTTCTGGCTTATTGCTCTTGTACTTTATTTGTAATGCTACTGCTGAGATTGCAACATGATCTGCCACAAACTGTGAAACTTAGCACAAGGACTGTGACTAAATCTAACAATAAAAAGCTATGTGCTTTTATATAATACTATTGTCTTTGATTCCTCTATAAATGGTGGCAAACCTTACTGTAGCCTTCTAACATGACATCAAGTCAGTAATTCATCTTACTAACTTAATCAACCAGCAGGAAGCAATTATTGGTACACTGATTAAATGTCCTTAATATGAATCCTTTTCTAGAGTGTGAAAACTTTCCCTAGATGACCGTCTGTGTAGATGTTGTAATACAGGTAACTAAGAGAGCCAATGCATTTGTTTAAGGGAGTATTTTAAAATAGCAAGCAGAGTTTGCATTTTATTAATTATACTCCTCTATACTGCTCTGCCTATAGCTTCAGTGTGTTTTGTTTGCCAACCCCTTGCCTTTTTTGTTTTTGTGAAAGAATGTTCCAAGTGTCCCCTTTGCAGTAGATGGAGATGGCAATAAAATGCAACTGTTGCTCATGCAGTCAAAATAAAAAGGGATATGTTTGAAACCGTGAAGGAATAAAGACTGCCCACGCAAGAGCAAACGCTCCCTTGTGGTTTATTCATGATTCAAGGTTTCAACCAAAAAGGTCTTCTTCAGGAGTACAGGGCATGGGTCAAAATATCACAAGCCACCATATGCAGAAGACTTTGAGAGCCGACTTATAGAGGCTACGCTGCAAGATACAAACCTCTCATCAGCAGCATGATTTGAAAGGCCAGATCAGAATTTGCCAAAAAAAAAAAAAAAATACAGAGATGGGCCAGAAACATTCATGGACAGATGTGACCAAAATAAATCTTTACTAAAGCGATGGAAAGCCAAAAGCATGGAGAAAATAAGGAACAGGCAAAGCATATGACCTCATCTGTGAAATATGGAGGAGGTGCATATAATTTATAATATCCAAAAGGACATGTATGTGAACCCTCCAAATATTTGTTATTCTGCAATAACAAAGTGATCCGATATTTTTCTTCCTTTGGATTTATGGCTTTTCTGAGCACATATTTGGTTTCAATTCAGCTTATCTTTGGACATTCAGCCTATTTGTTTGATTGATTTTGTTTCATTTCCTGTTTTATTATTATTTTTATCTTCTGATTGATTCCCACCCTCTCTAAAATATATCAGGAAAAGTATAACTAAATACTTCATGTACTATTTTTTGCTGTAGCGTGTGTGTAGCATGAAATGTGTATGAGATGCTGAGTAGTTTTGGCCTGTAGTGTGCCTGTGTGAGTTGCTGTGTTGTTTGGGTTGTAGTGTGCCTGTGTGAGTTGCTGTGCTGTTTGGGTTTTCGTGTGTCAGTGTGAGATGCTGGGTTTTCGTGTGTCAGTGTGAGATGCTGTGTTGTTTGGGTTTTCATGTGTCAGTGTGAGATGATGTGTTGCTTGGGTTTTCATGTGTCAGTGTGAGATGCTGAGTAGTTTTGGCCTGAAATGTGCCTGTGTTAGATGTTGTGTAATTTGGGTTGTAGTGTGCCCTTGTCTCAGCTCCCCCTTTCCCTCACTGATAGAGCCCCTCCAATCACACAGAGAACAAAACCAAAAACACTTCAGGACAGATCCCATTTTATTCAGTGTGTGAAAAAAGGTAAATAGCAAGCATTGCACAAGGAAGGTCCCTTTAGTAGTGGTCCATGATGCGTCTGATGGACCCGATCTTGGAGCTCATCCCGCCCCAGTCACTGTACCTCCGGTACTCTCCAGGCCTCATGTAGTACATCCGGCCTCTGTAGTGGGGCTGGTCATAGAACAGCCAGTGGCCTTCCATCACATTACAGGAATGGATGTCGGACATGTGGAAGCGGTCCATGAAGTTGGGGCAGTCGTCCATCAGATCCATCATCTGGCCTCCCATGTCAGGGCGCTCGTACATCCTCATCCGGAAGGACCCTTGATACTGTGTAGGGGGAGCAGAAACCATTTTGATCTGATACCTTAGCCAGCCATTGATAGGTGGGAAATGCAGGTAATTTACTTATGGTGCTTCTTAGAGGCATAGTGTACATGTATTTCAGTGTGCTGTCAGGAAAATGAGTAGACTCTTACCATAGGGACCATGCGGCAGGACCTGACGCAGTCGGTCATTCCCATCATTTGCTGGTAGTCAGAGTACTCTCCCCTCCTCAGGAAGTACTGGTGGCCCATGTAGTTGGGGCGCTCGTAGATCATGAAGCAGCCGCTCTCCACCCGGATGGAGTGGCAGCGGTTGAAGTAGGAGTGCAGGTCAGAGCAGTCGCTCATGCACTCATGGAAGCGGCCACCGAAGTTCCTGTCCTCGTAGAAGATGATCTGAGTAGAAACAGCTGTGGTTTATTCATTGGAACGTTTACTCCCATGCTTACCGGCTGAATGAATGTAATGGCATGTTGCTGTGTATAAGCGGGGCATGTCTTTGTGTGGGGAGTGTTTGTGTGTGCATAAGTGTGTTCATGAATGTGTGTGTTTTTGGGTGTGGTGGTGTGTCTGAGTAGTGTGTGTTGGTGTATCTAAGCAGTATATCAGTATATATGCTGTGTGTGTGTGCGTGTGTGTGCATGTGTGTGTGAGCATGCACATGTGTGTGTTAGTGCAGTATGTGTATAATGACGAGTGGTATGTTTCAGCAATATGTGTGTGCTTGTATGTCTGAGCTGTGTGTGTGTGTTAGAAGCAGGTACCTTGCCCATGGTTGCTGTATTGAGTCCCTTGTTATACTTACACAGGGCAGGTCCTCCTTATATACTATCCTACAGGGGAAAGGTCTGACTGCCAGTTTTGTCATTCAAATCAGTGTGGACTGGAGTCAGCACAAACCTTACAGGTGTCTTATGGCCTCAGTGGTAAAGAATGCCCACCATTGCTGGCCCATGCTCTGTCACCATGGTTTCCAGCAAAAACCACAGCATTGTGAGCCCCTGAAATGCTCACTGAGTGCTTGTCCCTGTAACCAGGCTGGTAAATAACGCTCACCTCTGGAGTTCCAGCTTCACACATAGGCCACACGGCCATGTTTGCTCTCAACTCTGACCCAGGCAGAATGTTCCCAGGCACATTTCCACAGAAATGCCATTAACTAAAAGACAGTCGCATTAGTATGTAAATTTGAAATATTTTTCGTGGTCACAAACACATAGCCTGATGTAATATGAGGAGTACAAATATATTCTTCGATGGACATGTCTCAACAACCTGATGTGGTTGGAACTACGGTATATTTATACTGAAGACAGAAAATATTTATTAGAAATATAATACAAATCTTTGTTCAGGTTCAGTTCTGGAGACTGTTACTTTACAGCTATATAAACCCTTTTTTCTCTGAGCAGTTTTATTAGAGTGGAAGAATACAGGTTTCTCATATTTTTGAGTTGAAAATATATCTTATTACTGGTATTATTTATTGTATACTGCCTTTCAATTGTATTCGAAGAATTTTGGCACACTTGATTAAATATTTTAATTATATATAATAAATATAATTAAAATATGTTATTAAATAGTTATATTAATTAAATTATTATATAAAATATATTAGTTACTTTACAGCAATACTGGCAGAATGTGTAGTTAGGCTACATGTTAGCATACAGAAGTGTGTGTAAACCACACATTTATGTAGGCGTACATTTTAATCTGAATTGACCTTTATATGTGTATGAAGGCCATTAAAAGCTTAAAGTACCATGAAGAGCCTTTGCAAAAATAAATATAGTGTTGCACGTGATCCTATTTTTTACTTAACATTTACTCCACCTATGGGACCAGAATGGAATTGCTCCCTGGAAACGTGTACAGAGTGCTGAGGATGAAATTAGTCATTCCCCCCTCTCCCCTCAGTTTGTCATTCAGTATTACAATGACGAAAAAATAGCCACTATTGTCAAGTCATAGCCCTGTATGGGACCTGCAATGACCTGTATTGGTTTTCTGAAAATTATTATAAGACAAATTATTTTATATCATCAACAAAATTCTGGAGCTTGACCCAGTGAGCAGGCAGATGATTATGAAACCTAGTCGTTAATTAATGTCACTCTACCCACTGTAATGAGGCAACTATACACAGGAACATCTGGCTTCCTCACCACAGGACTGACGCTCCACTGAGTCATGTTCACCGTTAACTTTTTCTGGTCAACCAAGGTATAATTAAGTGCTTGTCCCCTTCCTCTTGTGACCCTGCAATAAACTCACTGCTTGATATATTAGGCGCCAGCTTGGGGCAGGAACACCTCTTGGGAGGACATGGGGAGCCTGATTTAACATGCTTAAACATTAAAGTAGTAATCAATGTTTTATCTATCAATGTTTGATTGACAGCTCCAAATACCATGAGCCAATCAAATGCTTGTGTGTCCAAAATAATCTATCAACCAGGTTCCAAGAAACGCATGAGGGGTTCTGTGATGTCAGTGACTGTGAAAATAAAAAATGTATTCCATGACGGACTTCACTGCGTGTCCCAACTCACACCTCTCTTGATCACCGAGACTTGCCTGAGTTGGCCTGCCACCATCCCCAAAATAAACCAAACTGGTTTATTTCCCTCTGATGGCTGTTTTGAGGAACAAGTACAGACTGCTCTTCCAATATCTCCCTTGCAGCCGGACCCAAGTGGGAGATCTGTGCACATCCAAAGTCGTCTTGACTGGAACCCTGTCGCAACCCCAACATTACGTGTCTACGTTATTTCATGAAGTTGGGCACTACATAATTCTGATTGGTTGTTGAATTTAATTTGTTCTGATTAAACCTGACCAAAAACTTCACTACGCTACAAAGCAAAATGAGCTCAAATTAGCTCTGCATATTTTTTGCTTTTGGTTTGTTTGTTTTAAGGCTGCAAACCAGTTGAATCTGAATGCTTCTATCACTTAGCTGCTTACCATTAGCTGGCTTGCTGACTTAAAGATCAATGCTTGTGTGTCACCTGCACACTACTAGTGAAATGATTACATTAACACTGACATAAGGGTCAGCTTGTTTGTGAGCCATCTCTAATTACAGAAGTAAAGAAACTTTTTTTTAGTGGAGAATATAATGTTCAGCTTTCACAGGCCAGACATGCGCAGTCTAGGCCAGTGGTCTCCAACCCTGGTCCTGGAGAGCTACAGGGTCTGCTGGTTTTTGTTTTCATCTTATAATCAGCACCCAGTTGAGACCCAAGACACCAGGTGAGTTGGGTTAACTGTGGAATCAAATTTATTCATGAAGTGCAGAGTCACTATGAAAACCAACAGACCCTGTAGCTCTCCAGGACCAGGGTTGGAGAACACTGGTCTAAGCTTACTTCTAGGTTTCAGTAGCTTGGCTTGTCTTGGCTGAGGGGGCACTTTGAGGTTTAGACCCACACGTTCCCTCTAGCTGACACTGATCACTGTCCAAAAAGAAAAACATGAACACCTCTGTATTTAGAATCTCCTTTTATTGATGAGGCAGCAAATAGGGGAAGAAGAAAGGTACTGGGGCTGGTGGGGGGGCGGGTTAAAAATCGGTGATCCTGCGGAAGGAGCCTGTGGTGGCGCAGGTAGCGCCCCAGTCGCTGAACTTCCTGTATTCGCCAGGCCTCAAGAAGTACTGGCGCCCCCTATAGCTGGGGTGCTCGTAGAAGGTCCAGTAGCCGTCCATCACATTGCAGGAGTAGATGTCACGGTTGCGAAACCGGTCCTGGACCGACTCACAGTCCTCATTGAACTCCATCATCTGGCCCTGGAAGTCCGGCCTTTCATAGATGCGCATGCGGTAGGGCCCACCGCTGGTCTGTAATGACACAGTGCAGACAGCAGGGGGCATCAGGGGTCTGAGGCCAGGAGAACTCGGAATGCTGACAAAGGTATGCCCTGAATTTCTTTCAGGTAGCAGCCTCCTTCATTAATGACAACTGGACAACTGGGTGAACAGTCCAATTGTGCTACTATCAGAATATAACCATTTTCCATTATAATACAGTAATACTGTATTGATACAGTCAATTAATAGATTATAAATTAATACAGAATAGTATATATCCATATGTCTATCTTTCTACTGTGACGTTACATACTTGAACTTAGGCATGCTAAACTTTTGTCCTTAAGATGAAGAATTTTGGTATGTCTTAACAGCCTTAAATGATGTTCGCATAAAGGATGATTTAAAGAATGATTCTGTTATGTCTGTTAAAGTTGTTTATCTAGTTCCACACTATTATTTTCTAACACACTGTAACATCAAGTGACCGGTGACCATGGACAACTAATGCAGCAGGTGATCTGTACATTCAACCACACTGGCAATAATGACACATCAACTTAAAACCAGTAAATTATTGTTTAAAGAACCTGTCTGGTCCTCTACTTATATACTGTATTTTCTCCTTCTAAATACTTACACTCCCTCAAATAAACCAAATCAGATAGTCATGGCACAGGTGGTCTCTTGTTTCATTTATGGGTCCTACAGTGATGACATCATAAAGGGAGCACCAGACCAACCCATGCACTACTCACATAAGAGAAGGTGCGGCAGGAGCGGATGGAGTCATTGTAGCCCATCCAGCGCTGATATTCGGGGTACTCTCCTCGGGTAAGCACGTACTGGTACCCTGAGTAGTTGGGGCGCTCGTACAGCACCCAGCAGCCGCTGTCCACGCGGATGGAGTTGCAGCGGCTGAAGTGGGGGTTCATGTCGGGGCAGTCAGTGTCACACTCATAGGACCGCCCCTGGAAATTCTTGTCCTCGTAGAAGATGATCTGAAGGCCAGCGGAGCAGAATATTTCACAAAAGTGAAATTGGAGAGGCAGCAATATGCAGGAAAACGTTCAGTGTTTAACATTTTCATTGTGTAGTGATTCATTGACTAAGTGTATTTGGAGAGTTATCGACTGTTAATGACCTGTTGAATACATGAGCGAGGTAGAGACTGTTAAGGAAAAGTTTAAACATTTTCATTCATGTTGATTTTCAAATTTATGTTTTAACATGCATAAATTAAGCACTGAAATACTGTACAACTTTTTCCATTATCCTGTCTTTTAATAGAAATATTTATCAAAATATTGTACTACCTCAGAAATTATAGACTGCCCTGAAAGATTATTAATGCAATAGAAATGGGAACTCTGTTGTTCACTGCAGTCTGCATGAAAGTCATTAAAGCAATTCAATTCTTCATTTAATGGCCAAATGGAAGTAGCTTCACTAAACAGAGACTAGGGGCTGCTGCAGTGTCCACAGCTTACAGACAGTACAGCCCCTATGGTCTCTCAGTCTTTCTCCACACAGATAGTCTTTCATCCCCCCTGCCTGTTCCTCAGCCTCAGCTGTGCAGGTCTTACCTTGCCCATGTTGTGTAGAGGTCCGGAGGGTCTTCACTGTAATGCTCATGGGAACAAGGCTAGGGCCAGTTTTATAAAGCTCAATCAGAGGCGGCGGGATCACAGGTTTTGTTATTTTAATGAGCAGGATTTGGGTTCCAGTCAGTGCTGCCAAGGTCCTGATCCAGCCCATAGACTTAAAAGCCCTGATTCATCAGGGCAAAAAGGCCTAGCAAGGCACATTGCTCGATCCCATTCCCCTTTATACATCTCCCTCGAAAAGACATTTTATCCACTAATCCACAATAAAGGGATTAATGTTTATGGTGTGGAATGTTTAAAGTCATCACAAAGCTGGCCCTGCCACTGCCCATCCATTTATGAGCAGCTGTGAGGCACTGTAAAGGCAATAAGACTGGGGGAGGGGCCAGGGGCTGGATTATGGTCCCACCCACTTCTTCTAGCACTTCATTTTTTCACTCTTCCTTGCTTTGAGTATGTGTATCCATCATTTCTATACCTACTGCCACTCTCATCTGCCTACTGAATACACTACTGTATTGCATTTTGAATCTGATGTTAGATAGGTCTCTTCTAAATACATTGAATGTGAAGCCAATGGCAGTGTAGTCAGCAGAGCATTGTCCATGGAGGTTGGCATGGTGATAGCACACAGCACACATTAAAAGCACACAGAAATATTCAATATTAATCTAAAACCATGAAAGAACACACAGAAGCCATAAGCAAAGGCATTGCTTGCCTCTTGTTAACATGCAGGGCCCAACTCCTGTCTTCTATCTCACTCTCCATGCTTCTCTACCGAGATCATAAATCACTGAGATGGGATTTTTTTTTTCCTTTTTCCTAGTAATATATATATATATATATATATATATATATATTTCACTCCTCTGTCAGTCTTGATGAGTGGCACACTTTTGAAATCTGGGAAGCCAGTTGAATGCCCCAGAATGCAGCTGTGCACCAGAGGGCTGTTCAGGTGGTACACAGGTGTCTGATTGGCCGAAGGAGACGTTGTTGAAACAATCTGCTGCCTCACCCTCCTTCTCTGGGTGATACTACAGCTAATTGTGCACTCTGCAGAACATGCCCACAGTGGTCCCAGGCTGTGATTCTTTCTGGAATCGGGGGGACTTCATAGCAGCAAACACTCAGATAGATACATCCCTCAGGACTCTTTCTCAGATCTAAAGGTACACTTTTATTACTGTAAATAATGTTGAATAATCCTTCCGTGGGAAAACTCAAATAATGTTGATATTCAAACTCCATCACCACAGGAAACAATGAAGTACAATAATAAAATGGGTCAATGCATCAACTCACCATATCGTGTACATAGTGCCACCTAGTGGGCCAATGTGTGAGTGTCTGATGGGACCTCAGCAGATGGATTTCTCTGATTATATAGCCCAAATGCACCTATGCAGGGTTTGATATAATCTGTGCATCCTAGACAGGACAGGCCCTATAAAAATATTGCTGTGAATAACAAGTTAAGCTAAGCAAAGTTTATTTGCTCTTTATTGTTTTAAAGGTCTGGTTCCTTAAATTGTAGATTTTCTTTGATGCTCCTTCATGATTTGACACAATCCACAATCTCAAGTAAGTGGCAGTCAATGAATCATACTTTAACAAAAAAAATAAAAAATACTTGAAAATCTGTATTGCATATGAGAACAGGCGCCATTGTGCTACCAGGTTATGGTACCCAACACTATTCATGACTCAGACAGCTACATGACCACAGGGTTGGCCCTAAACTCTCAGCATACTGCTGGCAGCTGGGTAGGCTACTATTGGGAGTCCTTTCACAACAACGTGATTAAATGGATACTGACAAAAAGTACTAATATTTAGGCCTAGTAAATGAATATAAAATCTTACAAACCTATCCATCCATATGTTTACCCCATTAATGGACTGTATGTTTGTAGGTCAGATAAAGTTTAGCCAAATAAGTGAAACAGTACAATTTATTTTAATTTTTTTTCTAATAATAATAATAATAATAATAAAAGTATTTTCGTCACAACTGTATCTGTCATATTATCCTTATTTTGCTTAAATAAAAGTTTGGAATATTTTGCATTTGAAGTGGTGGAGTTCAGTATGTGCAACGGGAGGTGGCGCAAGCGCAGTGCTGCTGAGTTCCTTCACGTGGAATACTTCTGATGACTGTCTGTGTCAGTCCAGTACAGCCGCTGACTGAACCTTAGGCGTGAACGCGAGGGTAGAATATATAGCTGATTAGCTATAAACCCGGAGACACGGAGAGATGGTAAGACAGATACTTAAACTCTTATACAGACATATTAATTAGTGATCCCCTAAATGGTTTTGCATTGCTTGATTATTTACACATAGCCGTTAAGCTCATTGATTGTCATCTGCTAGTGAAACACGGTCGCACAACGTGGTTACAGTCAACTCAGATGTTATCTGGCTTAAATTTAGTTGAAAAATCACAAGAACAAAAACGTCTCCGGCTCCCGATTTTATGTCGTAACATTTATAGACAAGAATAACGAATTAATGTTAATTGCGAAGCTACGACTGATGTATTATTGCATGTTTGTTAGCTGTTGCTACTTTCTTGCATTTGCCCTTGTGACGCGGAAGATGAGTTGGGCCAGTTTATTTTTCGTAATATACGGGGGTGTTTCGTGTCAGAGCGGGTGTAACTGACGATTCCATGCATAGAGCGTATGTACCACAGGCTGAAGTGTAGGTGAGACCATTTTGTCAGTAGCAGTAAATGATCTCTCATGCCATTGATCATTCAGCTGTTTCAGTAGTGCTTCTCACTTGTGCAGATGATATATAAAGTGCACCCATTTATGATCAAATAAGGCTGTCTGTGATCTATGCCACCACAGGGAGCCATGGAACTGTAAAATATCATTTGTTTCAGACTCACAACATGTTTTCTTTTTGCCCCCCCAACATTGAAGCCAATTCAGTGCCTATGTTCATATTATTATTTTGCTCCTTGGCCAGATGACATTTGTACAAGTTGGTTCGCTAGATTCATACCAAGTTCCCACCTAGATTTAATGTTAGATAATATTAGCACCAAATTACAAAATAGTGCATTTGTTGTCATATCATTAGAAGTGCATCATAACATCAGAAATAAACTTTGTATATTATACAAAGTAACTCCATGATTCATGTTTAATTTATGAACCGTTTAAGTTGGTTAATTTTGCACTTTACATCTCCCTTCCTGCACAAGGCATTCCGAAAGTTCCTCCCCTTGTTTGACCGGGTGTTGGTGCAGCGGCTGACGGCGGAGACCGTGACAAAAGGGGGAATCATGCTGCCAGAGAAGGCCCAGGGGAAGGTGCTGCAGGCCACTGTGGTGGCAGTGGGCCCAGGAACCACCAATAAGGTGACAGCTACTGTCCCCAGGATACAGCTCTCACCGATTGGAGCAGAAACACGATGTAACTGGCGATTAAATCTTGTGTTTGACTGCCTTTCAGTGCGGTGATCTGCAGCCCATCAGTGTGAAAGTTGGGGAGAAGGTCCTGTTGCCAGAGTACGGAGGAACCAAAGTTATCCTAGAGGACAAGGTACTGTACCAGCTATGCCAGCTGTGGCAGACTGTTTGATATGGGAATTAGGTAATGGTGGTTATCTGTGAGGCTGATATATGGCGACCTAATTAATCTGAGAAGTTTGTAACCTCTGTGTCAGAAGCCTATTTGAAGTGTGTCCTTTTAAGAATGGGGGTTGGTCTGCTTCCCTAAAAGATTGGTTTAAAGATTAGTTTAGCTGTGGTCAAGAGTCTTGAATTGATTTACCATGGCTACATGTTTGTGTTGATTGTGTTTTCTGCAATATTTATATTTATTCTTAATATTTATTTAGTATTTTGTTTGTTTTGCCCTTCAGGACTACTTCCTGTTCCGTGATGAGGATATCCTTGGAAAATATGTTGAGTGAAGTCCTGTTTCCTGAACCTCACTGTGCCTGGGGGAGAATATTGTCTGTGTTCTGTTTTTATCTGTGTAATTTGGTTGTAAATAATAACTTTTGCTACGGTAATAAAGTGAATGGAATGGATCCAAATTGGACGCCTCCCAACTTTGATATTTTGTCAACAGCACTTGATTGTGCTGATCAGTATGATGTTTATGTAAAAATTATTTATTAAATTATTTGGTTTGTTTAGTAATGATGGTTTACAGCTGACCATGATTTGCTGAGTTATGCAGTTATCACACTGGTGCCTTTCCAGACAGCAAATAAATGTGGTATTTCTCTCAAGCTTTCTTCCACAGAAGGGGGGGGGGGGGGGTGAGTGTTTTTAAAGGCCCTGTGAAATAAAAAGAATGACCTGTAGAGTAAGTGTCACTTATTAAATGCTAGTGTGAGTCCATCTAGTGTTCTGATTATCAAAAGTGAACTTGTAAATATTAATTACAGAAGGAACGCTGAAATATTTTTACTTCACACAAAATACATGTTTACTTTACAAATTATGAATATTGAAAAGGTAAATGTAGGTACCAAAATGTCTGGTTTACACTTCTAGCTAATAATACAATATTTTCATTTATGGCATATGATTTTGTCATAAATACAGACCAATTGCAGATCTATTTTTGGATTTTGAACATGCTACCATGTACTACTGTGTTTAAAGGTCATTGCACTGAGTCCAATTACTCATTCAGCCATATGCGTTTAACTGCATTGAAGCACAGAATATAAGAAAATTTTTATTTAGACAATGCGGGTCACCATAGACGTCGAGTCACCATTCTGCACAAACCTGCATCCCTAATTCAGCAAATAATTTAACTAATTATATAATCAAGATCTGAGGCTGGAATGAAAACCTGCATACACACGGCCCTCCATGGCAACGAGTTTGACACCACTGGTGTAGACGATTTGACTGGGGAGGCTGGTGGGTTTTGCGCTCAGCTCAGTTTGGTGAACAACAGTGATTGCTCCATACCTCCCCTTGTGGCGTGCAATCACGTTGCAGCCGTTTGTTGTTACATCCGGGGATCGTGGCGAGATGGTAATGGCGGAGGGTACTGCAGTTCTGAGGAGAAATCGGCCGGGAACTAAGGCACAGGTAGGCGATTCAGTCTCGGAATTCAGTCGGAACAAAAACGCACTACATAATAGATTCGATGGAGACATGTACATATATTTTAATACTGGTCTTTCTGGGATTCAGTGATAAGCGAACCTGCATTCCAGTGTTGTACAGGAAGGTTTGGGCCTAATTGCCGTCTGTCTAGTCTCTTGCATAGTTCGCTGGGTCCTCTTTTTAAAGGTGCTCGCTTAAGTTTTGCTGCTACTCTTATTTTGAACCACTTTCGATGTAAATCGTCCGTTTTTGAATGCAAAAAAAGACGGGGTGTACTACGGAGGAACCCTGGGCAGGGATTTATTTATGAATCAACATTAGCCTGCTAGTTGCCCGCAATTCGTGCAGTAAGACATACATCTCTACGTTAACGTCACTTAGCTAGTTGGCTAATGTCTGTATACAGTCTATGGTCTGAACCGTAGATCTGAGGTTGTAATCTGAAGTTTTTGTGTTCTCCCCGCGACTCTTGTGCTGGCTTATGCTGGCTCGTTGCAGAAAGCAGTTCAATTGTGCAACAATTCTCAGGTGTTGAATTTTGCATCAA
The DNA here is from genome assembly GCF_018555375.3 of Anguilla rostrata. NCBI lineage: Eukaryota > Metazoa > Chordata > Actinopteri > Anguilliformes > Anguillidae > Anguilla > Anguilla rostrata. The sequence goes on from NC_057947.1 coordinate 17,730,864, forward strand.
AATTCTCTTGACATCTCAAATTGTATTTTCCACAAAGAAATGTTCTATGGAGGAAGTATTATTGAGATTTGGGTCACAGGGTCAAACCCGCTGTTAAAGTGCCTTTTTGGGGTCATTCTCACCCTATAACTACCTCCTTTAAAGCTAAAGTTTACTTTTAGGAAAATATCATTTGAACTTTAGTGTAAGTTTTAGATTGACCCAACATTTCCAAGTTTGCATTGTGGTGATTTGGAGCCATCCAGCCTGATGTAGACCAAAGCTGGAAAGTTGAGTTTGTTTTAAGCTTCAGTGTGCACACGCCTCTGCCTGCAGGACTTCTACAACTGGCCTGATGAGTCATTTGAGGAGATGGACAGCACACTCGCTGTGCAGCAGGTAGGTCTGCCGCAAGTGGTGATTTCAGCAACATTTATTTGTGTAAATTTCTATTATGTCAATTGCGTGTGTAAATTGCTTTGTGTATCATCTTTAGTTTTTAACCATCGTGGAAAATCCAAATTGGCAATGTAGTTATGAGGCGATGGTTCATAGAACCGTGTCCACAGGTACTGTTTTTCTCTCCCCAGTACATCCAGCAGAACATCCGCTCAGACTGCTCCAACATCGACAAGATTCTGGAGCCTCCCGAGGGCCAGGACGAGGGCGTGTGGAAATATGAACACCTCAGGTGCCTGGATACCCTGTCCTACAGCACATTTATACAGTGCTTGCATGCCCAGTACTATTCTATGTCAAGTGTATACAGCACATACACCATCACCACTATTCTACACCACACTTACACGAACCTTACTTGCCCAACACTGTCCCATGCTATGCTTACACTGTGTTTACACACCCAACGCTGCCAGCACTTGCATATGCAACCCTTGCACTACACGGCTCTCATACAACCAAGACAGACTGGTATGCATACTCAGAATTGCCTTCCACAGCACTTAAATAATAAACATCACACGTCCTCACGTCCTCATACGTATTTTGTTTGTCTTTTATATGTTTTCTCCCCTACAGGCAGTTCTGTCTGGAATTGAATGGGCTGGCTGTCAAACTGCAGGTACCGTGGTCCGCAATGGGGTTTTTTAGCATCGGAAAACATTGAGTCAAAAATATTGAGATTTGCCAAGGTGGCGCGAAAAATGATCAAGGCAGTCACCTTGGAATCCTCTGTGCCGGACACCCTGGTGAGATGTGTGTTTCTGTGTCTGTGTACCTGCAGAGTGAATGCCACCCAGATACATGCACTCAGATGACTGCCACAGAGCAGTGGATATTCCTGTGCGCTGCCCACAAGACCCCAAAAGAGGTGAGTGTGAAATGTGTCCCAGCATGCTCTCTGCTTTGCTGTAGAGTGAATGTTGCTTCACGTATGTGTGCCTGTCTGTGTCTGCAGTGCCCAGCCATCGATTACACCCGACACACTCTGGATGGAGCTGCTTGCCTGCTCAACAGCAACAAATATTTCCCCAGCCGGTGAGCTTTCCACATGCCTGTCCAACCCAGACCTTCAGCAGGGGGCACACTCTTACCAAAATGTGCCAGTTATAGCCTAGCGCCGGTTCACACACACGCAGCTACACAATCCACACTTACCTGATTCCACACGGTGATTGACGTACGGTTGTAAGAGTATCCACCATGTTGGCTGGATGTGTGTGTCCCTGCAGGGTGAGCATTAAGGAGTCCTCTGTAGCTAAGCTGGGCTCAGTGTGTCGTCGCGTCTACAGGATATTCTCCCACGCCTACTTCCACCACCGCCAGATATTTGACAAGTACGAGGTAAGTAACAGGGATGTGATGCACGATTTCTCATAGAACTGTGTTTTGCATATTGTACAGTCATCATTGGTACAAAACAAAGGTAGAGACAGAATTTTATTATCACTTTACTCTGGTCATTAAACACTGATGTGATTGTGTCATAATGATAATATTCATTATTAACATTCCAACAACAGAAAGTTATTGGAATTAAGTAGAATAAAGGCAGTACACTGCAGTCTGTACAAAGGCAATTTGATCTTGATCTTGATCTACATCTACTGGAAAATACGGACAAAAAAAATCTCAAGAAAAACCTGTGCTAGCCTCCAATATGTCCAATGCCAGATATTAGCGTGATTCGGGCTATGAAAGTGAAGGCAGTTATTTCTGGTTCGCTAACAGCAGGTTTAACTGATAACGTTCTGCAGCAACGACAGTAGAATGTGACTATGTACATTAGAACATAGAAGAATAACTACTCCAGTGGGTCTAAAGCACATCTTACGCGCACCCTCCCTCTCCCTCTTCTTCTCCTTCCTCCTTTCTAGAATGAGACATTCCTGTGTTTCCGGTTCACGCGCTTTGTGATGAAGTACAGCCTGATGTCCAAGGATAACCTGATTGTGCCCATCCTGGAGGAGGAGCAGAACGCTCCCGCTGTTGGGGAGAGTGAGGCCTGAGCAGCAGGCTGCAGCATGTCAACACTGCCCCTTGTGCATCTTCTGCCAAGCCCCGCCAGTGTACAGACCCCATCCTGTCCTGCCCCTGTACATATCCCACTGTGACCCATCTCGCCACTGCACATGCCCCACAATGCCCTGTACTGCCCCATGTATATGCCTCCCCCCCACCCCTGTACATACACTGATTCACCCCATCCTCCTTGTACATACCCCAACCCCAAAATATGTGGCCTGGTCTAGTCAGCTCTGTGTTCTGCTTAGTCTCTCTGCCCCTCTTATATAAAATTATTTAATGTGTGTGTGTGCGCGTGCGTGCGTGTGTGTGCGTGGCAGCGAGATTCTCCCTGCTGCTCCCAGCTGTGGGCTGGCCACTATACCTTTTTTTTTCAAATTACAATTTTTTAAATCTAAAGGTTATTTTCGTTATCAGTTAATAAAATTGAATATATTACCCAGAACTGTCTCTTGCTTATTCTTTCCCTTCTTTAATCCATCTGCTGATGGTTAATGTATGTCCCCATTTAAAAAAGTATCTATATTAACTACAACGCTTCAGTAGCAAACTATAATGCATTATATGTTTTTTAAAATAATTTTTTTTAAAGAATGTAAGCTTTCTAAGTCTCCCTGGTTATAAACGTCTGATAAATGTCTAAACTAGATATATACAGTGACTGCATTTAATTAAAACTTTTGGATGGGGTGGAAGAATCACTGATCAATTTGTAACCTGGAATGGGCACAATTCCTTGATGGATACTTATCTACACATTGTGGTGTAGGGTTGCACTGGTCGCACACAACAGGGATGTAAATTAATATAAAGGATCCTGGGAAGAAAAAGGTAATTTCCCTCAATAACCTGAGTATTACAAAACTTCATTTGTATAAAGCATATTCCATACAGTTTTACAGCAGAAAGTTATTTAAAATGAATGTTTAAAAAACAATGGTAAACAAGATTTTGAAAATAATACTGAAAAGGCCTTGTGAAAGCAAGATTCAATTATAAAGTAAAATAAACGGTAATTAAAACAAGTTAGTGCGCATAAGGTATTTCATGAAATAGTCAAGCAAATACCATAACAGTAAAATATAGCTCATAGAAGTAACTCGTGGTTTGTTAGTTGAAATAGTACCGTTGGTTTTGGCGTTGTGGTCCCTTTCGGTGCACTTTCGCGTCGCTTCAAGTTGATGACAATATTTGGTATCGTTTTCGCTATGATCCAAACGCGCCTTGCAAATCGAACACTGGATGCATACGAACACCACCTATAGGAACTTGACACTATTGTTCTTCTGTGATGTCGGTGAAACGCCACAAAAGGTCTTGCTCAAAGCAGATAAGGCAATTTAACTTTCTTGCCGCTGTAAAAATGTGCCACAATAAATATCTGCCATGATAAATACGATTAAGTGCATGTCTGAACTATTTTTTCGTTTATGAAATTGAAATAATGATTCCAACAGCCGATTCACTGCTGCAATATGACAACCCAGTCTTGGTGAGCAAGAAGTCACCTCAGGTAGGCTACTTAGTTCTTGTAAGGTTTAGTGGCAAAGAATGCTGGTTATCTGGACGTTTAGCAAACTTTTAGCGCTGTTGAATGGATAACGTTCCTAAAATACTCCTAAAAATGTGATTTAATAACGTTATCCATTCAACAGCGCGAAAAGTAACTTGTAATAAATTAATTGTAGCCTATGGATAGTAGTAATAGTTACATTTAGCTACGTAAAGAATGTTGCTGCATACTAACATATTTTCCTAATAATCATATTGCTTGTGTTCAATCATCAATCATATTTCAATCATATTGCTAGTGTAACGAACGTTAACAATTTTTGTTTAGTTAAATTCAGCATATTTCTTCATATTCAAATGGGAGCGAACATCACAAAAGCTGTAACCAACCTTGTATGCTTTAGCTAAGTAGCCAGCAAAACTATGAAAGTTTCAAACACAAATAGGGAAAAAAAGAAAATTCTGCTGAGGTTGTTGCTTGAGAGGAGGGTATGGCGGACTGGGCAGAGGAAAAATACCAGTTTTCACAACAGTGTTGGTCAAATTTTCAGGATAAAGCAAGCATGGGGATTAACTGTTTTTGGCAGAAATATTAATATCATTGTGAATATGGGACAACCGGAAACACAATACAGAAAATTGCATCGTATGGCAGGCTTTACATGAGTGTACCTCCTATCATAATGATATTTAAAAATGTTCTGATACACAGACAAGCAAAGAACACTTTTCTTATGCCTGTAGTAATTATGTAATTTCTTCTCTGGTTCATGCTCCTCCTGTGATGGCAACCTCCCATCAGCCAGCTGGAAGCTCCCCAGCCCTCACTCCCTCCAAGCCGAAGTCCCTTGCTTTGGAAATAAATAGGGAGAAAACTGAGGATATCCTCCATGCCATTCTCCCACCGAGGTAAGACCCCGCTATAAACAAGCAGCATCACTACATTTCCTCTCTTCACTGAGACCTATTGCTAACTCCCACTTTTTATATGGTGTCTATGCTGTAGAGTGTGGTCAGAGGGTAGCAAGCTGTGGGTGCAGTCTGTGTCGAGCACACCAGGCACACGCATAGACGTCATTAAACTGCAGGAGCTGCTGGATCTGAAGCTGCAGCAAAGGCAGGCTCGAGAGACTGGTATCTGCCCTATCCGTAGGGAGCTCTACACACAATGCTTTGGTAAGATGCACTAAACCAATTGTTGAACCACACCACGCTCATGTGAAATTGCCTGCTAGATGCTTGGTATGTCCAACCATGCATTTTCCCTGGTTTCTGTTGTTTCTCAGCGCACGGTGCAATAGCCAAGTCTTCCCTTTCCCTTCCTCCCACAGATGAGCTGATCAGACAGGAAACCATCAGCTGCACAGAGAGGGGGCTGCTGCTGCTGCGGGTTCGGAATGAGATCCGTATGTGCATGGCTGCCTACCAGACTTTGTACGAGAGCAGTGTGGGCTTTGGGATCAGGAAAGTGCTGCAGTCTGAAATAGGCAAAGCTGAATTGGAGAGAAAGGTACGGATACAGATTGGCCTTCCAAAGACCAATAGGAGAACAGAGGGTTGGCTTCTTCCCTTTCTCAAACCATTAGGAGGCAAGTGAAGCTACTCTTCCTCAGATTAATTGGCAAACAAAAACCCATCCTTTCCCCTTCTGCGTACCAACAGGAAAACAGAGGGCTAGCACCTCTTCTTCCTCAGACCAATAGGGGAAATAGATGACTCACCCTGCCCTCTTCCATAGACCAATAGGGAAAGTAAGGCCTGGCCCCACCCCTTCCTCAGACTAATAAGGGGACAGAAACTCACCTAATTGCTACTGCTCCTCCCTGCATAGAGACAAACCCTGGAGAAAGATAAGAGGGACCTGGAGCAGCAGGTAAAGGACACATGGGCAAAATGTGAGGCCATAAAGATAAGAGAGATGGAGCGACGGGAAGCAGAGGACAGGAAGCATGCAGAAGAGATTGAGTTCCTGAAACGCACCAACCAGCAGCTCAAGGTGTGCCTCTCCACACTAGACAACTATAGCTACCCCAGAGCTTCAATAAACATTCACACAGTTTCAAGTGCATATTCCACATATTCCACATATGCCTTGTTTATGAGGATCAACCCATATGTGTATTAATCAAGTACAGAGGTACAGTGACCTTTAGATTCATAACCTCTCAAAACCTCTTTAATACCAGAGTGCACCTCTTGAGTTACTGTGTCTGCTTTTCTTTTTCATCATTTCAGTTCCAGCTAGCTGGCATCACACAGAAGAAGTGACCAGAACCACATGCTTCACGTGAGAAACCACTCTGTTAAGGAAGTTGCCACTTTAAAGGACTTCTGATACTGAAAGACAAATAGAAGAAAAACAAATGAATCATACAGAGACATTCATAAGAGCTCTAAAGTATAGACAATCCCTTAATGATTTTTTAAAATAATTAATATGTTTCAAAAATATTTGTGTGTGTAACATGAAATGGAAAAATGTAAACTTTGAACTGTACCTGTAACTGACTTTCTTTAAGAACTTTGAAAATATTAATTGGCTGGTTTGGCTTGGTATAGGGCATTCCATGTTGAAACCCATGAAAAAACAGAAATATGAAATTGTTCCAGTGCTCATTGTATAAAAGCAAAAATAAAGCCTGCCATAATTCCATAACTTGCTCAGCTGTGTATGTTAAATTCCTGTCTGACTGGGCATGTACATGGCTTTACTGAGGGCAACTTGATAGGGATATTTATCCCTAAACTAACCCCTAATGCTTAAAATCATAACCATAACCCCATACTACCTATAATCCATTGCCATAATCCTAAACCTATTGCGTTTCTTGGTTTTATTATTATTCTATAAATTTTCACAGTTTTGGCAACACCGAATGGTTGGTTCACATGGATAGAGGGTTACTCCAAACGGCGATTGAGCAATTTTGGTATTGATTGGCCACTTGATGGCACTACAGCAAAAAAGTTTAAAATGCAAATGTTGACAGGCCTTATCTCCTGACTCCTATGTGTGTGGTTAGATTTTCTGTTATTTAATTAAAATTTTTTTTTAAAAACTTAAAAGTAATTTCCTCTTTGAGCAGGGCTACCCAACCATGTTCCTGGAGATCTACAGTCCTGTGGGTAAAACATTTTAAACACTTCAAGTGTTAAACACTTCCAGATACTTATCCACAGCCCTGATTCTCTGTACCCTCCTCAGTTTACATTACCCAGTCAATAAAACATGGCAAAAACATGTTGTGTTTGGGGTTGTAAAGACCATTTTCCTAAAGGACTGATTCAGCAAATTGATTTTTTGGTCAGGGAAAGAAAAAAAAAAGTAAAGAAAAGAAGAAAAAAAAGGGAAACACTAGGTTAAGGGTACTGTTCAGTTTAAAGGTAATGCGTTGAACCCCCATTTTCCAGTACTCCAACCTCTAGAGGGATAAATACTCCAGAAATGTTAGCACATTGACACATCACTGTATTTAATGATATCTGTTATTCAGTTAATTGATTGATTGATAATCAAGAATTGTAAATGGAAACAGGTTGAGGGTCAACTCTCTTGGGGTTCAGTTCCCACCACAAGTTTTTACGTAGGCATTTGAAACCTGCTACTTTTATTAAACGCCTCATTGTGAGTATTTACAATTATATTTTAGTTACTGCATCTAGAAATGGTGGCCATTTTGGATTTGGTTGATTCACATAAGAATGGATAGACCAATAGAGGACACTGCCCAACTATGACTGCCCAAATTTAATTAAACATGATTTCCCATCTGACTGGAGAAAAAAAAAGCAAATTGTTGTTTTAAAAATTGTATTTGATATTTTGGACACAAGCATATGGTTTCAGTTGTTTGGCTGATTTTTCACTGACCACAGAATTTAATCATAAATGTCTTCAAAAAGACATTTTTATCCCTGTGTTTCCTATAAGCCTAGTCTCATGTGTTTTCCTGATTTTCCACAGCAATGAACATTTCTTCATAAATGTCTTTAGAAACATTATTATTCATTTTTATCTCTGTGGATTTTGAATAAACATGATATACCATCTGTCTAAATAAAAAACAACATATTTAGAAATGTTCTGTCCTATGTCTTAATGTATTTTATTCATTTTATACAGAAATAAACCATTCTTCATAAATATCTCCAAAAATGTTATTATTCATTTTGTTTACCATGGGTTTCAAATAAAAATTATTTCCTATTTTTCTGAATAAATAATTTCATATTGTGAATTTATTTATTTATTTATTTATTTATTTTGGACATTTTGAATTTATTTTGCTGATTTTCCACTGACACCAGCTTTTCATCATTGTCCTCAAACACATTTGTATTAATGTAATTCACCATGTTTATTGCATATACATGATTTCCAATGTGTCTGAATGAAAAAATTACATATTTAGATTTTTTTTCCCATCACATTTTGGACTAAATACATGTACTTTTTGTAAATATCTCAAAACACTTTTCACCATGGTGGTTCAATAAACACAATTTCCTGTCTGTCTAAAATAAATAATGACATGTTTAAAAATCTTCCCATGGTTTGGACATAAGGTCTTACGCATTTTTTGGTTTTCCAAGGAAATAAACATAAATGTCTTCAAAAATGTTATTGTTCATTTTGTTCACAATGGCTGCTCGATAAACATAAAAACACAATCAAAACATATTTCACTGTACACATAATCAGGCAAGAACTGTAATCTTCAATGCACAAATACTGTGCCAATAATAATTTTTTATTTAAAGTTTCATACAGAGTACAATTTCAATTTGAACATGAAAGCATGTGTAATTTTAAAAGTGTACAGTAATTACTGTATATGAAGAATGCATTCATATGAGCTGTATATTTCAGTACCTTGTTTTATGTTGTGTGACCACTAAGGTTGTAATATGAAGTACCAAATAAACATTTCTGGAACTATTTCCATATGTCAGGGAATCTGGCACACTTTGACTGATTTATGTATTTGAGGTGGCAGAACATTTAAAGAAACCCCATGCAGTGTGAATATGAAGAAACACGTGGTCAAATTACTTGAACAAATATAGAATTTGGCTTGCTTAGAATACAGTATGTGGAACATTGATAAAAGTTTTGTTGAAACCTGCCATCAGTTTGATTTCAATAATTTGGTATTCAGATGTTAGAAACCGTGTTCATGTACAGTGTGCGATTCGTCTATGAGAGGAATTGGGCTTTTGTTATGTTGAATAAACCTTTTTGAGTTAACTTGGGTTGTATGTGAACAAATAATACCTCAAAACATTGTGTAGTGTGATGCAGTGTTGTGGTTGGAGGAAACAATAACCAAAGGTTGTAAGTTCAAATTCTGGAAGGAGCCAGCATATTTAGTTGACATTACATTTCAGAATTTAGCAGGCTTACAGAGAGCATTTATGCAGAGTGACTTACACAGAGTACATATTTTTATACAAACCATTTAAACAGTTTGACATTTTTACTGAAGCAATTCAGATGAAATACCTTCCACAAGGGTACAACAGAAGGGTAAATTGCCAGATTTGAGTTACAGGACCAGATCCTCACTGTGTAAAATAGACATGAACAGAGAACCAGAGTGAATGCTAACAGAGATTTGTCCGATAGAGGGTATTGAAGGCCATGTAATTTATCGTCTGGGTAAAATAACAGAGCATATGCCCAGTGACATAAAAAACATCTTACCCTTGAAACCACCTGATGGCAGTAAAGACCTCCAGTTTGGCCAAGTATTAATGCAGGCAATTGATAAATATACATTGATAACTTCTTCAACTATACAGTAATGCACAGTGATATGAATTACAATATCTTCAAAATACATACTGGTAATTGCTAATACCATACACATTCTTCGATGCATGTTTTAATTTTATGATGAATTTTTTCATCAAGTTGTGTCATAGTTGAATGACAAATACTGTAATATGTTACAAATCAAAGCAATTAGGACTGACAGAGAGGGGAAGAGAGAGAGAGAGATCCGTTTTTTTCGACAGAGCCTGGAGAGTGAGTGAGATACACATTTCCCAAGAGGAGTATTCTTGGGGCCCAGTCCTACAGGGTGGATGCCTTGCAAGGTCAGTGTCCATCATATCTCTTCACACTGGAGTTCTGGGAGTACTGGCGACAGAAAAAGCTAATAGCTCAGGGCCCAGATTTAGTGTACAGTCTATGTGAGTGTTTATGTGTCATGTAAAAAAGACAGGGATGCATCAGTCCTTGACCACACTTGACCTTTTATTGGCAGCATTCACATTTTTCAAATAATGCTTGCACACAACTATGAGCAAAAGAGACTACAAGTTAGTAAAAAGGTTTCTTTAGAGTGAAACTGCTCTGATTAGAAAATGCTAGGCAGAAGAAAAGGAAAGAAAACTGAATGACATAGGACAATTCCAGAACAAATACCAGGTGTGATGGGCTAGGCTTGAAATGGGTGTTTTTGCTTTGTCTGTTCATACATTTTGAAATGCTGTCTTCCATTAACTATTTATTTATGCTGTAAAGTATAACATTTCATTTCCATTCATCTGGCTCTCAGAGAGAAGGCATATTAGACCTCAGAAGGCTGAAGCTCCTCATTGTGGGTACGAAGAAGCTGGTTTTGGCTATTATGGCGACTTTCTTAATGATGCTATAATGCACCCCTTTTCAAACTTTGGTTGCCCTGTGTATTGCATATTGATGTATAAAAACGAATCTGAGAAAAAGTGGTTCAGATACAAATATATATGTTCAGCGATTACACAATCTGAAATATACAATCTTCTGGTCCCCATTTATGGAACATTATTTAAATGCTCAGGAATGGACAGAATAATACATATATGTACAGAAGCACTTTGGTGTAATGAATCTCACGATTAGCTCCATCTACGTTTAGTATTCTTTTTTGAGCTTTGGCTTTTTACATGATTTGAAGATATGCATATGAGAATTTTGTAACCCCAATTTTCTTTAAACATCTATACTTTCTTTGATACATTATCAAGAAAGACAATGGGAGGCATAAGACAAACATTTTAACATCACGAGAGGAAGGGTAGAGGTGGTTTTTCCACAAATTAATTTTGTATACATTGTGACACAGTTTGAATAAATACAAATCGAACACTGAAATCTCAAACAGGTATTTTTCCTCATCATCTACATTTTGGTTTTTCCTTTTTGGAAATAAAAAAAACAACATGAGTAACATGATATGAAAAAGTAAGCGCCGACAGAAATGAAAAACATTTTGAGAGAAAAAGCAAGGAAAAACTAATACAGCATATGGTATTGTTTTCCCCTGCACACATAATAAAATAATGTATAATTGTATAAATATTATAATATATTATGATAAAAAACCTTGACTTAGTATGTTTCATCCGAAAGAAAAAACATTTTCTTGAGGCTCTTAAATAAAGAAGTTAAATTTCCCATAACAAACGGGACATTTCTGGGGGGGCTGGACCTTTACATGTACTGTTAGCGACTAGCTGTGCACAATGCAATAGCTCAACAGGAGCAACATTTCAGTTCTGATCAATTAATTTGTACAGTCCACGATAACTTCCAAAGAACATCTAATAGGATAAAAAAGGGGGAAAAAGTTCTATACAGTGTATTTTAAAGTTTTAAATAGCACATTATTACACAAGATGAATTTATATTACATTGTCTTGTTTACTTTTAGCTATCATGTCTATTTACAGCAATTGTGTTTTTATTAGCCTATGCATTAATCTGTTCATGATAAATTGCCTTGTTTACATCTGTAACGTTTGAGAGCCAGGGTGGGTAAAGGTTGGCAAAAAATGAATAAATAACAATAAAAATAACAAATAGTAAAACTTTTTATACAATGTATGTCTTTCTGCTTGCAGGTCTATTTTGTTCCTCTTTAATTTAATGCTAAATGTCTGTGCAATCCCTTAAAATTCATGCATTAGAGACTGAAATATTGTCTGGACATGGCATTTTTTTAAAACTATTGTTTCAATATATAGGCCGCAATTTTTAAAACTTTGATAATTAGCATATCGAGTAAAAAAGTATTATACAAAGTTTTCTTTGCATCATTTTCAAGGATTCCAGTTTTCCGTAATGCTTTTTTTTGTCTCTTGTTCAACAATACTTTTGCTGATTGGGCTTGATCTTTATCAACATGCTGGCTGTTTGTACAGGGAGAAAAGAAAGGATATGGCTGGTGGTGCTTTCTATAATTCAAACAGTCATCTATAAAATATTTTTTATATATATAATGGCACATAGGAAATGGTTGGCTCATTAACACATTGTCTTTTTTCAAGTTCATTTTTTATATTTCATATTGGTTATACACTAGGTAACTTAAATTTGGTTAATTCGTTATAAATAAATGAAGAGTGAGGTGAGTATATTGGTAACATATACCCATTACTGTTACCCTGATCTTTTTATAATAGGCTCCTATTTGTAAAACAAAGTGTTAAACAAGTCACTTTGGATCTAAACCCAAAAATGTAAACACCATGTTATCTCTGATAGAGAGTAGCTACACATCTGAAGGATGGGACTTTTAAAAATAGCACTTAAAAAATTTGCCTTAAAAAAAACATTTTACTGCATTTTCACCGAAACATTCACTAACCTTGTGTTGATTGTTCCTTTTGTTTTCAAACCTTTTGAATTCACTTAATAAGAAAATAACCAAAAATACTAGGTATATAAGAACGGTTTTCTTACACTTGCATTGCCATTTTGGCATATCTCATTTAATTTGTTTAATTTCTTGTTGAAAGTTCTTAGTCTCTGCTCTTTCTGGGGAGACTATTGGCATTTCCCTTGCACTGTTTCAGGCTCATACTGTCAAATCATCTGACCTGGCCCTGCTGCTGGCTCTGCTCAAACTGCTCAGCGGTCTGGTGTCTTCTATTGTCTCAGTGGCCTCCCCTTCAGCTTCAGCAAGAGGTTCCTCTTCATCCTCCTCTTCCTCCTCCTCCTGTAGCACCCCCTCCTCTGCCTCAGTGGTCTGAACGTAGGAGGGCAAGGTCTCATCATATACCTTAGATATATTTTCCGGGGGTCCTGCCTCCTCCAGCTTCTCCTCCAATGTCTCAAATGATGTGGGGAGTCTGCCAGCCTCCATTCCCACCTCTGTCAGGGGGAAGAAGTGGGACGCGGGCTTGTCCTCTTCCAGCAGTTTGTAGCCCTTGGCCTTCTGGATGGAAGAGACGGCCATGGAGGCCAGGCTTTTCTCTGGGACAAGCCCCCCCTCTGCTTGCTGCTGGGGGGTCTTGCGGAAAACAAAGTGAATCTTCTTCAGGCCCAGGTGGCTGATCTCCACAAAGTTGAGGAAGAGGGAGACACAGGCCACCGCCAGCATGAAGATGATGAAGACAGTCTTCTCAGTGGGACGCGAGACGAAGCAGTCGACGGTGTTGGGGCAGGGCCAGCGGCTGCATTGGTACAGGGGCAGGATGCGGAAGCCGTAGAGGAAGTACTGCCCCACCACAAAGCCCACCTCGAACAGGGTTTTGAAGATGATGTGGCAGATGTAGGTCCTCAGCAGGGTGCCCTCCAGGCGGAACTTCTTGCTGCCCTTGGTGCTGGTCTCTTTGGTGGTCCTGACACTGCCCTGGTCGGGCGCCAGAGGCAGCCGCTCCTCATTCATCTCCTGCTGGCGGTTCATCTCCGCCTCCTCCCTTTCCTTGCGCTTCTCCTCCATGTGCACGTGGTGCACGGCGTGGCCCACATACACCAGCGAGGGCGTGGAGACGAAGATGATCTGGAGCACCCACAGCCTGATGTGGGAGATGGGGAAAGCCTCGTCGTAGCAGACGTTCTCGCAACCCGGCTGCTGGGTGTTGCAAACATAATCCGACTGCTCGTCCCCCCAAACAAACTCAGCGGCCGTGCCCAGGATTAAAATCCTAAAAATGAAGAGCACAGTCAGCCACACCCTCCCTATCACCGTCGAGTGTTCGTTTACTTCCTCTAAAATGTTCCCCAAGAAGCTCCAGTCACCCATGGTCCACGGTTATTGCTGCAGATCAGGAGAAAAGGGTGGGGGGTAAGGAGATGTTAAAAATCATGCAACTAAAAAATAGTCCATAAATGAAAACCCAGAAGTCCCTACATGGAATAGATCAAATTGGTTTTACTTGAAAAAATATAGCATTCTGTCACAGGTGAAAATGAAACAGATTACAACAAATAAAATAGCAACCACTGTAGTTTGTGCACACAAGGTGACAAAGTTTTGCTTAGCTTTAAACAAATGTGGCCTGGGAGTCTGTCATTCATTGAAAATGGGAAAAGACAACCACCCCTGCGGCTGTTCGCCTCTCCAACTCTGTTTTTACACAAAAGCAACATTACCGCCGGAAAACCACACGCAAAACTGGCTCCAGCAGCAATTTAAAATATAATTTAGCAACAAACAACAGGAACAAACAGTTTGAAAGCATCCAGGGTTAGAGCATCCATCTGAAAAAGCAATATTAGTTCAATGCCATCATAGGGCAACTTGCCACAGTGCCAGCTCCAGTGCGGTTACGTCCACTTCTCTCGGCACCCTGCGGGGGAAAGTGAACTTTTTTCTCTCTCTTTCCCACCTAAAGCCCTGTCCTTGTCGCACCACTGAGCAGATGTGAATGAATCTGGTCTGATGGTTGGTTTTTAGTTTGCTGCAATATTTAAGCTGGGAGCCAGACGGCCTTTATTCAGAGGGCGACGTGTGGTGACGCAGGAGACAATAGGATCAACACACACAAATGGAGGACGTATAGGACCCTGCCGCTGAGGCTAACACCCAAACCTACTCTGTAAACTCACCTAGGTATGCTTACTTCAAGTTAATTAATTTTTTTTACATGGGGAAAAGGAGTCTCTGCATCTACTTTTGAGAATAAAATCATTGGATTGGTAATAGATTATTAGGAAATTATTTTTATTGTCATTGATAAAATAAAAACTACCGGTTAGATTAGATGTTTTATAAGTATCATAAAAGGACAATTCTGAAAGTTGCAAAATGCATTAAATGATTATTGCCTCAGGTGCAAATAGGAAATGTCTAGTTTCAAGAAATGTCTTCAGTAACACAGGTTTAAAAATGATAGTTGTTATAATGCTTCATAACACTTTAAAATAAGGTCACATGAATTGGCATTAACTAAGGTAGTTTTTTAACATGAATTAATGATGTACAAATACATTAAGCATGAAAACTAGTTAATAGCTAACAAATGCATTAACTAATACAATTATTACGATTATTTATACATTATCAAAACATAGGATAAATTAATAATCAGTTAACCATGAACTAATACATGAACGTTTTTTTTTAAATCCCAATATTTAGTTTTAGTTTAGTTTATTTATTTGACGATTATTTATTTCACTTTAAAAGGACAATCACGTGGTTGCAAACACAAATGTACATGCACAATTAAAAGAGCATCAAGGATAACACAAAGAAGTCACAGGGCTTATTTCCATTGTGGTCCTTGCTGTAGCCAGATGTCATAAAGGTGTGTGCGTGCGTGTGAAATGGCATTAATTAATGTTGCTGTTAGCATAAATTAAGGATGCACAAATCCATTAACAAATATGTACAGATTAACTTTTCAGTAGTTATTTAGTAGTAGTAATTTAGTTAATGCAAATTCATGTGACCTTATTGTAAAATCTTACCTAATGCTTTTTCACGTTTACTTTTTTGGTTTGTGTTTTCTATTTTTTATTTTGCCTTGATTATAATTGAATTATAATTGCAATTGTAATTAAATACCACTTTTTTTTCAACTATTCTAGCAGGGTAACTCATCATCTGCAGACACTAAAGGTGTAACCGTATGGTATTATAACTTCCACAAGCTCCACCCTTAGCCCTGTGGCCCTGGGTCAGGGGTAGGAAGAAAGAATAGAAAGGACATGCTCACTCAAAACCTGAAAACCCCACTAAGCCCTGAAAGGGGACACAGACACCACTTTTAGCTCTACCTCCTCTGAATTTGAGGGTTCAGTGTCTAGTTTCGCCTAAAACAACACTGGAAAACTGTCTGGATTGCTCAGTGTGTCCCAACCAAACATGCTGAAGAAATCAGGACAAGGACTGGCTTCTCTACATGGTTATCATGAAGTCAAAAAACAACAGCACCCCAAATATACAAGCTTGTATCCGATTACTTCAGAGCCAGAAACTGGTGAATGAGCGTTTCGTAAAACCCTGTTCTGAATCAAGTTATTTGTAATCATGTCTGAGTGTAAACACAAGAATCAGTTGACAATAGAAAGAAAACACCATTCTGAGGAAGCAATTTATAGTATTACTCAATTGCTCCTTAGATAACTTTTTTGTTATATCAAAAAGAAAATGTCAAATCTGATGAATATGTTAGAAAAGTTGGTGACAACAAGAACATTGATCAAATGTTCTTCCAGTTCGATGAAATGGTTATTCATGGATGATTGTTATATGTTTGAGTGACACTGTTGCACATGCACTCCATTTAATTACAGATGTGAAATGTAAAATCTCTGTTTCAAAACAATCCTTTGTCCAGTAAAAGTCAACTTATTTTACAATTGACAACTGTACTAATCTGCATGAACCGAGGACATAGATCTGCAGAATGGTTGTGCTGGGTGTCTGAAATTGATAAGAGTAGTCTAAATATAATTATCTAAGCAAGACTGGGAAGAGACTACCGAGCTGCAGTGGCAGTGAATGGCTTCACACTGATCGCACAGCACTGCTCTGATAAGGGCACGGTCAGTGTGACCTGGTGTTTCAGACTGCGAGGGGAAGGTCCTTACTGCAGGATGAGGGTGAAGAGCTGGGGGGGTGCGGTTCTGCTTAAACCTTTTTGTGAATAATGCCACAGTGCCACTGATGACTGTGGGGAAACAGGACCTCGGTTGTGACAATTGTTTAAACTGTTGCTTTACCATACTCCAAGGATTGAAATCAATGGGTATCAATTTTTTATGTTAAATGAACTGAAGATTTACTATATGGTTACTAAATTTTATACAACCCAGTTCCACTGGTACAAGCACTTTCACTTTGCAACCTGTGCTATTACTTCACACTGGTGTGCAATGAGATGCAGGCATCTCTGCCGACTGAAATCTTCTCATCCCTGGGCAATGCTAGTACCAAATGTGCATCACTCTACAGAGCTACCAGCCGCAGTCAGGACTAGCATGGTCTACATACTGCAGGGCCTAGCCATGCACTAGAGCAGTGCCTTAACAGGATGAGCAATCTGGAAACCTTCAACTGTATGTATTTTAATGGAGCCTGTTGTTAGAGCATTGTCCTTTGTTCAGTACATATTACGCAGTGAGGATGTCGTGTTCTGTGGCTGAAGATCAAATATTGAAAGGTGAAGCCCTTTGACCATGCACTGAACATTTAATCCTTGAAGGGGCGTGCCCTCAAAGTCCTAACCTGCATTCCACCAGCTCCACTCTGCTGATTCGGCTCTCTGTCCTCTGGAATTCTGTTTCAACCAATCTCTGTAAACTTTTCAGATGACATCACAAACACTGGCCTGCCACTGGTCGTGCTGTGGACATGAGACTGTTTGGGGACCTGGGTGATTAAAGGTAATGTACGCATTTGTACTGAAGTGTGGGAATAGATTTCTATCAGTCAGTAATGCACACCTCAGATCCCATAATCACTGTATCCCTGCTGAATGGTACTTTCATCTGCAGCCATATGCTTTTATCACATAGTCACTACAAAGTCCTTCACAATACAATACTGTGTTGCTAAGACTTACTTCTAGACAGTAGCAGCACCAGAGTTACAATCATGGATGCACTGGAGAAATTTGTAAGTGGACCAGAACTGGAGATTGAGATCATGGACTGCGGGGGGAGAGGGACTGCGGACCCGGGTGGAGCCTCCGATTCAAAAAATGGGTGTGCCTAGGGCACCCAGACCCAGCGTGTTGCCGCCAGTGCTTCAAGGGCCCCTTCTTACGCAAAGCTTTGAAAACCCATCAGAACAAGTGGACAGTAATTACAAGGCCAAATAAACGAGGCTGCATCCACAAAGAACAACGCTGCATAACGCTCTGCATGAATTCATATGGAACATTGTGAGAAGTCTGGTCCGTATTTTCATACAACACAAAGGTTGACAGTCACAGAATTAAAACTACCAAAAAAAAAAAGAAGTGATCAATGTCCTTTTTTAAAAAAAAACCAGTCATGTTACGGGCTCTAAAATGTCAACAGAGAAAAACAGAGCAAAGAAAGGAAACGGTGTGTAAAGCTTGCCCCTTGCAGCAGGGCAGCAGGGCAGCGGTGGCGCCGCCCGGTCACAGCTCGGCTTGTTGATGTAGCAGGCGTGGGGCTAAGCCGCGAGCGCGGCCCTGAATGGCGCTGGGATTTGGCACAAAGACATGATGTCATGACGGAGCGCGCGGGCCCTTTGAGCCGGGGCGCTGACGCGTGAGGCCAGATTGTGCCAATGAAGCAGCCGTGACCCGCCGCTAATCAGAGCGCCATCCCCAGAACAAAGTTATCTTGCGCCGATCTGCCTGCCTGCGCTCCCCACCGCACGCTTCCTGCCCTTCGCCCTCGTTTGGCTGACAACCCCAAAAAGAAACAAAATGCGAACATACGATGCGAGAACGGAGAAACTCAAGGAAAAGGACGGGGAACGAAGAGTGACCTGGTGTGCTCCCGTGGTGAGGGGTGGGGGGTGGGGGGGGGGGTGCAGAGTCTGGGTCTGTCTTTCTCTAAAGTTGCTTTATTGCAGGAGAGGGTGGGACCGGCTGATATCAGAGCCAGGTCTCAGCTGCTGACTAAGACCCGATCTACGCCTCCTACACCGTGCTGTGTTTTTTAGCCACATAGCACCCCTGCTTGTGCAAATCAAAGTACCGTAAGAAAAAGATTTCGGGGAAAATTCAAGAGACTACATTTGAGTTTGTCTAATACAAGCATAGTCGGCATACACAGAGATAATCCATATCATTAGACATGTTAGAAATCTTAAATTCTGCATATTGCTTCATTGCAAAATTTACAGTAAGGACTACAGTGAAATTACCAATAACACTTAAAGCTGTGAAGTTGATGCATTAAATACTTTATTTTCTCCCTCATTTACCCAGGCAAAAAATTTACATCTTATGTGAGCTTTGAGTTAATGTCAGTAATTTAATTAGTTTATGTCAAAGTACTGCCCTTGGTTATTATTAGCTGTAAGGCTCACTGACAACTCCCCATATTATGTCACACTCATTTCCTCCATTTCGTCCTGGTTTGACTAATCCCGATTAATCTCCATTTCAGCATCACTCTTTTGATGGATGGTGGGGTTTTCTCTACACTCTGTTCTCTGTGCATACCAGAGATACCAGTTACAATAAGAAGGATTTGCTGAATTCAGTCCACTTCCATTTGTGTGGACTGAGGGGGGAGAAAGGGGGAAACAAGTATTTGATGCAGAGGAGTATGAGGTTGCACTATATATCAGTAAAATACTGCAGAAGCAGAAAAGGAAAGTAATACCCAGCACGTGTCCATAATGTCCCATTATGCAGCAATAGGCTGCACATGAACATCTCATACTGTATGACTCTGAGGGCATGAATCTGGGCCATACTCTATGGGCTAATGTCATCGCTGATCAGCCTCGGGGTTTCATAGTCTCATGATGCAGAGTTGGATGAATGCAGTTAATCTTTAAAACCACAAGACCACTTCACTCTGGTTATTTTGAAAATGCTTGAAGGAGAGGGAGACAGTAGAGGGACTGTGAGAGAATCACATCTTCACACATTCTGTTGTTGAAGCAAGTTTGATAGGTGCAGGAGTTTGCAGTGCGTGTGTGTGTGTGTGTACTAATATCAAGTGAGTTATATCCCATTTTAAATTGAGTGCCACCAAAGAATGTTTTTGAGAAAAATGCCTTCAAAGTGTGATTGTGTGACGGTTGATAAGCTGGCTAGCTTCCAAACGTGATGACTTCGACTAATTATGAGTCACAATTACCGTGTGGGGATCTGATGAACTCAGTACTGCCCCTGTAGGCAGGGACTGGTATTTCTCTAACACAATAATATCCCTTTCACACAAAAAAAACACAGGGTTGACACAATATATTGAACACAGGTTCAACGCACATTTGACCCATTCACAACACACTATAGTCAGGGGTAAGTACCGTGTCTTCACTGTTCACCCAAGACCTGGGTCTGCAAGATCACTTCTGTGTACATTACTGCTGAACAGGATTATCACATTTTGACATCATTAAAAGCAGAATCAGTTAATTTTCTTGAAGCCCATTTTTTCCCTACTAATGCAACTAGTTGGGTAGCCAGCTGGCTAACGATTATAATGCACTCTGCCATTACGCTGTCTTAACCCATTTGTTAACTCCTGAATCGATAGTCAAATGATGCGCTCCAAATCTTGCAAACACTTTTAAATAAAGACTATGTCACAAAACATTTTTAGCAGGGGCGGTTGGTGAGCTGAAAACCAACAGGGTCTAAAATTTTCATTTGAACTGATCATTGGGCTCAACCCATTTTGATTAATTTATTATTCTCTCCATCATGTTAGGGAGATTAAATGATATATTCAATTTTCAACATTAGGTTTAAACACAACCTGTAATAAAGGTCATCTAGCTAAGTTTGTGCTTCAAGACTATTTAACTTACAAAATATTCACAAATATCATGAATATCCTATTCTCCATGAGCTGCCAACATTAACATTAAAGTTCATGGACAAAATGCATTTTATGCCACAAAATATTTTCATGCCACAAAATAAAGAAACAACTCACTGCATTTTGTGCATGAAAATAAAAATGTGCTTTGCATTTCATGGACAAAATGTTAAATGTGTCTTGCATTTCATACACAAAGTGTTCATACACAATATAAAAATAAAAATATGCTTTGCAATTCCAAAAAATGTGTTTTGAATTTCATCCAGAAAATGTAAGCTCATTTAACATATTGTGTATGAAATGCAAAATTAATTTTGAATGATTATAACATAATTACAATTACCATATTATTTATAAACTACAAATGAGATTTCTACATTTGTTACACTTTTTGGGGATTTTGTGATACAAAATTTATTTTTGTCATGCTTAACAAAGAATACACTGTGGCCATAGAATACATTGCTCACCACAAAATGTTTTCCATATTCTTTTTCAAGCTTTGACCCATATCTGTACTGTAAATAATTTAGGATGGGGTTAATTTTTACAAAACACCATGGGTTTTAAGGGGTTAATATATATCAAGTATAACAATTGTTATTACACATATAAAACAGTTACTTTAAAATAGTTACTCATATAGACAAAGTATACACTGTCCGTACACTTTAAAAATAACTTGCAATAAAATTACCTAAAAATCTGCAAACAAATTATTGATTTAAAAACTGGTGAACTAAACGTTCACCAGTATTTTTCATAGAACCTAAACAAGCAACATTTAACTGAGTTATAGCATTCTCTATTTAAAATATATTTTATCAATCAGTTACATTTCCTAATTAATAAAATTCAGACACAACATTCACCGTAACTTTTATCATACCATTAATAATATAATATTACCACAGTGCCCTCTTGGTGGCCAGTAGGACTTTGGATGAAAAACTGGAATCTGGATTGTTTACTAAGATAATGATTAAGCTAATGAGACTGCTCTCCTCCCTACAGTCTTGTGACCTGCATAATATTTGAGTTATTTATTTGGATTGTTGGAGTGTTTGGCCTCACTACCTGCATTTGTGTTTTAAGTTTCCCTTCCCAAGATCAGCCACAATGCCCAGACCAGGCCCTGTTTATTTGCAGAAGGTGGTTCCTGTTTTAAGACTGCAGTATTCTGGCACCTTAAGCATTAAAATTATATTTAATTCCTGTTATTTCAATATTTTGCCAAGTCTCATTCCAGGCAGACTGTATGATCTAAAGATTATGGAAAATTCTTTGCATCAGATAAAACGGGTTCATGTGAATGTCAAATTATTCCCATAGAAATAAATGTAATCATAAGAAAATGACAGGATTAGTCAGCACATTTGTTTGATTTTCCTGAAGCAAAGAACTAAAACATGAAATGATGATGATGTTGCTATATTGTGTTCTTAACAATGAGCGCTTACTCTCATGTTCAGTACTAAGTGGGTGTGCGTTTCCTGCTGCTTTAAATCCCATGAAACACTTCTCCTACATCATCGTTGTTTAAATTCAGCAGGATATTACTGATGACTCTGCTAAGGGCAATGGTATTTAGTGTACCAGATTAAACCAACCCATAGCTGTAGCGCCTGACCCACAATTTTAGTGCAGATCCGTGGCTTCAGAGCACAGACCCAAGGCTTTAGTTCAGACCCAAAGCTTTAGTGCAGACCCAAGGCTTTAGTTCAGACCCAAGGCTTTAGTGCAGACCCAAGGCTTTAGTGCAGACCCAAGGCTTTAGTTCAGACCCAAAGCTTTAGTGCAGACCCAAGGCTTTAGTGCAGACCCAAGGCTTTAGTTCAGACCCAAGGCTTTAGTTCAGACATAAGGCTTTAGTGCAGACCCAAGGCTTTAGTGCAGACCCAAGGCTTTAGTTCAGACATAAGGCTTTAGTGCAGACCCAAGGCTTTAGTGCAGACATAAGGCTTTAGTGCAGACCCAAGGCTTTAGTGCAGACCCAAGGCTTTAGTGCAGACATAAGGCTTTAGTTCAGACATAAGGCTTTAGTGCAGACCCAAGGCTTTAGTGCAGACCCAAGGCTTTAGTTCAGACATAAGGCTTTAGTGCAGACCCAAGGCTTTAGTGCAGACCCAAGGCTTTAGTTCAGACATAAGGCTTTAGTGCAGACCCAAGGCTTTAGTGCAGACCCAAGGCTTTAGTTCAGACATAAGGCTTTAGTGCAGACCCAAGGCTTTAGTTCAGACATAAGGCTTTAGTGCAGACCCAAGGCTTTAGTTCAGACATAAGGCTTTAGTGCAGACCCAAGGCTTTAGTGCAGACCCAAGGCTTTAGTTCAGACATAAGGCTTTAGTGCAGACCCAAGGCTTTAGTGCAGACCCAAGGCTTTAGTTCAGACATAAGGCTTTAGTGCAGACCCAAGGCTTTAGTGCAGACCCAAGGCTTTAGTTCAGACATAAGGCTTTAGCGCAGACCCAAGGCCAAGCAGAGCACACAAACTGAGCCAAGCACAGTCAGACACGTTGAAGTCCATTTAAGGCCTGCCAGTGTGTGTGAGCGCTGGTGTCAGCCTAATTCCAGGAAGTGAGGATACAAGCAGGCCACTCACACACTCTGTGGAGCGAGGGACCTAAGAGATCGATTGTTCACTCCATTCGGACAGGAAAGGGAAATAGGACTTCCTCCTTTTTTGTACATGGGGTGAAGGAGTCGTGGGTCCCATGGAAACACAATAGAGAAAAGGAAAAGCGTTTGGCTGGTGCTGAGGGGAGGTGGGCAGCGACCGAGACAGGCAGAGACAGAAGGAAAGGAGTGGGAAGGGGAGGGGTGAACTCTCGCAAAGGGGTACGAGAGCATGACCACTCCGTCTGAAACATGATTCCAAACATATCACATCACAGGGTCCTTCTGCTTGCAGCCACAACACAATGTTATCTGCGGAAACTGCTACAATGGCTATTCTCACATTGCCCACACACACAGACGCACGCGCATGTACAGTCACACCCAAACACATGCATGCGTATGCAGAAGCGGACACACACACACCCGCACACAATCATGGACACACACACAGACACTGCATTTAATTGCCAGTTAAAGTCGAGGTTGATGCTAATTGACTTCAGTGCATTCTCATCACTCGAACACTTGCAAGTGCCCGCACACACTCACAGACACACACACACGCTCACGCACATGCACACTCACACGCTCTCTGAGAATTTTAATCTAGTGTGAAGTAGGGTTGTAAGGGTTTCGGCAGTGTTCAGATCTATCACTCCCCCAAATCCTTTTCAATATACAGTAAGCATTGAGTAAGCAAAGTTTCTGGAGGGATGAGAGGTTAATTTCAGATACTCCAGACAATAACGTTCTGCCTTCATCATGTATAAAAATTTAGGTTTCTGTATGAATCACATACAAAAAAAAGTACACAGTTGCTTTTTATTTGTTTAAAAGTTATTTTCTTTCTGATAATCAGTCAGTGGATATAATACAGTGAAAGAACTCGAGTCAGTAAGTACTCTAACCCACTGTGTGTATTGCTGTGTGTATTTATGCTTTGATTATGAGGACATTTATTTTCAGACACAATATATGAAATATAATATGATATAAATGGGGATTGATTTATGTATATGTTTGTATTTTCCTGGTTAAAGGGACATACAGGCATTTGTTGTGCTTTTCCTCTGATGGGTATCTTTATGCCTCTGTGCTTCCCTGCCATATGTGCGGCTTTTTTGAGTTCCAGTAGTGCTTCAGTTACAGTTGCATTTTTAAAGCTGGATCAGCATTGTGTCTCAAATGTAGAAAAGAATTATCCCTTGAATGGGAAAACAGAACTTTAACAGAACAAAACAGAGGCTTGAAACAACAAGCAATCACATACAATGTTATGAATCATGAAGGTATAAATTCAAAATCTGTCTGTTTGTCTTTTTGTTTTTGACAGAAAGGAAATAGACAGCTGAACAAGACAAAGGAATGTGTGACACCTTTTGTGTGGACCAACACAGCAAAAGATAAGATTTGGAACCAGTCAACACTTGAATTTAAAAATTACTAGCTTAGCTTTCTGGGCAAAAAGCTGAACAGCTACTAACTTATTATATAAAATCTAAGTTAGTGAAGAAATAGATAAAATGAGTGCTTTTGAGTTTGGTCCTTTGAAGGCAAAACACACTTGGCTACTAAACCACTAAACCATATGTATATTAAAACAGTGTGTCTGGCCTTTTTTTAAAAATCCTGAAATCATTCGTATTTCATAACAAAGATACATATTTTTAAAATATAAATGTTAAATATAAATATTATATAAATATTACCAGTGTGCTCTGAACCCAACATGTTGTTTCTGATTGTCTGATGCATACAGTGCACACATGATTAGATACACCTGATTTAGAAACACCTCTTCCTTTGTTTGTTTTATTCCAATCTTGCATTCTAAGTTAAGTTAAGTTAGTGAAGCTCATGTTTCAGATTTGGCTGAAGGAAAATGCTGCAGGAACCCATGAATTTCCTCAGATTTATTATTATTATTTTTTATTTTATTTTATTTTATTTTATTTTTATTATTTTATTTTATTTATTTTCATAAAAGGCTTGTTTTCAGTAGGGGTGGAGTAGGAACTTACTGGATACATACTTTTTGCTCACTGAAGCGTCAACATCTGCAAAAAAAATAATACATTTTTGAAATTATATTTCATGGCTCAAATTTTTCATTACAAAGCACTAGAAATCATTTCTAGGGCATAACAACAGCAGCAATAACAATAATAATAACAATAATAATATTATTACTATTATTATAATTTCTTATTATTATAATACTATCATTAATATATTTAACAGAACAATATGTAATGTTTGAAAAATAGTTTATTATATAATACAGTTTAGTTTAATAGTTTTGTATAAAATTATTTCTTATGTATGACATATTATCAGATTTCTGGACATGACATTTTCACTTTATCTACAACGTCAGCAGGCATCTACTGTTTCAACGCTCTGGCACATGCATGTTGCATCAGCCCATTATATTGGCAATAATCTCAGCCTTAATCTTATTTTAAATCAGACACCAAGACGTTTGTATAAAGCTATTATCATCTGAAATCAATGTGACCCCAATATGAAAATATATTTAAAAATACCAAGGAATGAATTTGTTCTTCTGTGCGTTTTACATATATTAGAAGATAAATCAGGTAGGAGTGTTGAAATGTACTCACGGTTGCTGAATCACTATAAATAAAATCCAATCTGCTGAGCCTATCGTGATGATTTCACAAGATGGACCTGGCCACCGACACCATGCATCATTCTGTCATGTTTCATGAATTTATTTGTTTCAAATGTATTTAATCTGTCTCAAAAAATTTAATTTCATAATTGCAAGTGTATTTTTTGTCAACTTGTAGGCCTAAATATAACACTTCCTTCACATGAGAGAGTATTTTACCTGTGATTCTGGAGGTGCTCATTAACCGCGCAGGAGCTTGTGTATTCCAAGGTTTCATTGATGTGCTCATTTTCACCACATTTCCTAAGAAATTGAAATAAAAGTATAATCAGCCATTAACAGGTTGTTTTGTGGCATAAAAATGCAGAGTTGCCTGCACTGGGAACAGGGCTATATAAAGGGAAGGCATTTAGATTTGCAGGATGAGGCCAGAGAGAGGAGATAGTGAAGGTGTTAGGAGCTGAGTGCTAAAGTCAAAATCTCACATGTCCTCCGCCAGTCCAAACTGCTAATAATAATAATAGATTACAGCCTACCAGATCTCAGGTGTATATTACAGTATCTTAGGAACATATGACAGCATCTTAGGAACACACAGCACACAATTCAGGCAAAGCCTGGTTCATGGTATAATCAATTCTTTAGACATGGCAGAACAACAACACTGACAAGAACCTGTGGAAGAACTAAATTTCACACAATTCCTCTAGAAAGGCTTGGAATCTCCTGAGACGTCTTGGTACTGTTTCACCATCTATATACCAACCATCTCCAATTTCAATAAATGCCATTGTTTCCAGGCTGCTTCACTAACCTTTCCACCACCAAAGCAAGGAAAGCCGCAGGTGTTGATGGCATCTACCCTGAATTTCTGAAGAACATGGAACCCCATAAAAGGCCATAAAAGGTTGGTTTCCCTCTTCACCACAGTCTATGCAACTGGTGTCATACCTTTAGTTCGAAGTGAGGCAAAAGTGTTTGCCATCCTCAAGCCAAGGGAACCTGCTGCTGACCCAGCTAGCTATTAACCCATTTCACTCATTTGTACGTCCTAAAATTTGTTTGGGCACCCACCGGTTGCGCTGTTCCTTCCCAAGGAACAAGCCGGCTTTAGATCTGGTAGGATCAATATTGAAATTGATGTAGTTCAATAATTACATTTATTGAGACAGGGTATCAATGCACCCTTAAGACTGGTGTTGCACTCACTCATCTCTCTTCAGCTTATGACACTGTGTGGGGACACGATCTCCTTACAGCTGCCAAGATATTCAAGTGCAGAGCCACTCTATGTGTACACTCAGCAATCCTCACAAACCGTAGGTACAAGGTTTCACTTGGTGATAAAACAAGGATGGTAAGGACTTTGAATGATGGAGTCACTCAGGACTTCCTCTTCTGGCACTGATTCCCTTTAAGATCTGTGAGCAACATGCCTTGCACCATCTCAAGGAAATTTGCCTATGTACATGATCTTACACAAGACACTCAAGCAGATAACCTTGATGAGCAACTTATCTTAAGACTTACATGTGTGATGGAGGAACAGTTCACATACTTGGGCCTGTGCCCAAACCCAACTAAGACCATCATTGCCTTTCATCTCAGCAACTGTCTAGCTAGCAATGAGGCCCACATGACTTTGTGTGGCAAACTAGTCAAGAATGAAAAGTATCCCAAGTACCTTGGGGTTACCTTAGACCACAGTCTTCCATATTGTGAGCTCTTGAAAACGGTTGGTGAAAGGATCAAGTCCAGAGGGAATATCATCCGGAAACTAGTTGGAACCAGCTGGAGCTCCAGTGCATGCACCCTTTGGAATGCTAGCATTGCACTTATGTATTCAACTGAGTACTGCTCCCCTGTGTGGGCTGAAAGTCACCACACCAAATACCTTGATACCATCTTGAACTCATCAGTGCAGATAATTGGTGGTACACTAAATTACACTCTCCTACAGTGGCTCCCAATACTGTCCAGTATCACATCCCCTAACATATAACAGAATGTGAGGATTCTAAGGAAAGTCCCAGAAAATCTGCCCAATTTGCAATTAAAATCATGCAAACCCTTCTGGGTCTCTACAGACACTCTTAATGAAACAAAATTTGATCCAAATGTGGATATGGCACAATCTCTGGGATCTCATGGCTTTTGCCAACAGGGGCCATGTGCAAGATCCTTCAGTAGTGCCTCCAGGTTTCAACCATGACAGGGAACAGTGGACCATCTTCAACAGGATCTGCACCGTTCATGCCAGGACTGCAAATCATCTCCTGAAATGGAAGTTGGAACTTAGCTTGTGACTGTGGGCATTAGGATCAGAGCATTCCACATATTTTGAATCATTGCATTCTAAGGAAATTCCCAGGGGGAATCAAGGAAATCCACCTAGTGAAAGATGATTCTTAGGCCTCACTCACCAATTTGGACCAGTCTCTATAGGCTGCTGCAATGTTCATATGAAAGTAGTAGTATGTATAACCTCCCCATAGTAGCACAAGCTTTCTGCAAACCCCAAAAAAGCAGCTATAGCACAATCAGACTCCTCTACTCTTCATGGGAACAAGGACAAATAAGCATTGGGTGTACCTAAAAAAAGCCTTAAGAATGCCAGGAATTAGATGATCTCTTCTGTATGATACATAGATGTGTTTTATGGCTATATAACATACAGTGCACAGATCGTACTTGTGGGAAAGGATTTAGGAGCAGCAGTGGATACATTTTAGCCAGGTCCTCCTTCTTGCTGTTTGTTCCAATTCATTCTGGTTAATATCACTGGCACTATGCCACCCCAACAGGGGAGCAGGAAGACAGACTCCGACATACGCAAGGGAGCAGTTCTATTATTTAAAATGACTTGTATTTTGGTATTGGGAATACTGCAATAATCAGTGGTTTGCCAGAAGCATGTATGTTGCTTTGAAAAATACAGTAATTGCTGTATTATAAACATGAACTTATGAGAGCGATGGCTGCCTGCTAAAACAACATGTACATGAAGGTGTGTAAGGAACAATGAATGCCCCTTCATCTTGATGCCATAATCAAAATCAAAACAAAATGAGCATTTTCCATGGAAAATTCAGCGAGAGCCAGATTGATGTGACTGAAACAGAAGTAACAGCAGCTTGTGAGATGATGTTCTGGTCTCAGGGAATGTTTTTTTTTCTACTCTGGGTTTAGGAGGGAACTGTAAAGGGTGAGGGCTCGCATATGACTCCAGTTCCCCTCAACACCAAATTAGCATTGTATGAATGCATGCCTTTGTGAACACAACAGAGCCAGCAGCAAGGGGGAGACAGCATAAAAGATTTCCATTATATAAGCATGTCATTTATCTCCTGGCTCCCAGGACCAGCTAAATAAAAGCAGACCCCAACACAGAGAGATGGACAACTACAGGCACACCCAGAGCTTTGGTGTGCCCACTGCTATTCCACCTTTACTTGCTAATACCTCAGTGGAGCCAGACGAGCAGACCAGATGAGAGATGATCCAAACAGGTACTCTTGAACACTAGCCTTTATTGCATTTCTGGCACACCACTGTTAATGTTAAGTTGACAAATGCATAGTCCTAGTTTCTGGTCAGTTAGGACTATTTGTGATTTGTTGCCTGATTTATGCTACTGTCAGACTTTCAGAAAAGATGTTGGGAAAGTTGGGAGAGTTGGGAAATAGAGATGGACAACTGCAAAAGGTAATGAGTGTGTTGATTTGTCCAGGTGAGTGCTTAATGCAGGAACATGCATTTAGGTAGGTCTGGCCACTGACACAAAATTTTAAAAATTAATAAAATGTGAAAAACTTTTTTAAAAGTGCTGCAAACGTGCAGCTGAAGTAGAATCCCCATTGTTTTCTAATACAATCTGACTTCCTCTTCTTGTGTAGAGGTATTCTTCTAACGAAAATAGAGTTCAGGGAGGCTAACGGGGTTGACCGTGATGGAGAAGTGAGGTATACAGTGAGAGAGAGAGAGAAAGAGAGAGGAAGGAATAGGAGGATGGGGAGAAGGAAATGTTGCAGGAGTGCCCTAAGGCTCACACTGTCCCCAGCCAAAGATCACATTTATACCCTCAACCACCAAACACTGAGAACAGTGTACAACAGCAGCTTATGCTTACATCAGCAACCACCCCCTCCAAACACACACACACGCACACACACACACACACAGACACACACACACACACACACCAACGCATACACTTATCCAGCGTCATTGCGTTCCACCACTCAAGGACTTTCTCGTCTTTCCTTGGAAGTTTGTGGGCACATTAAACCTTGTTCCTGAGACAGGACCCCCTGCTGCAGTGTGAGCCTCATCTCAGCTCCAGCCTGACAGGTATTTTCCTCTCTATTTGGGGGGTAGGGCTGGGGTGGGGAGGGGGTTTTGGGGCATGTTGAGGGCAGGTATGTTTTTGGGGGCTCCTGCTGGGAGAGAACTGTGGAGATCAGTGACTGTAGCAGGTACTCCCCTGTTTTCGTATCCTCAGTGGAATCGGTGACTCTTCTCTATTTGGATTTCAGGCTAAAACAGTCTGTGAAACAGTAACCATTCAGTATTCCTACATGTCAATAGATAAATTGTAATAAACAGGTGTGTGTGGAGATGATATTGTTTGTGGCACCACTACCCCTAAAGGATTGCAGGATGTCTAGTTTATGCATCTGCATATTTTGCAAATATACCAGCCAGAAATGTACTTTTACAGTTTTCCTACTAAATTAGGTCAAACAATGTAAGTGTCAATATTTTATTTCATTATTAGTTCAAATGAATATATCATGTATGTCTTCTATACATTGGATAGACCTGGCAACTACTGATAGCACTCAAGTAACATGACTAAACAGGAAGAAAATAATGATAAACTTAATAAATTAATTTTTTGAAATATTCAAAAAGACACAACATAAAACTAAACATATAAAAACGCATAAATATGAAAAGCAATCAGTTATAATCATTGATGAAAATAAATAAACCCATTTTTATGTAGTTAAGGGCAGAGGTTAAGGAACTGTTCCAATACAGGGTCATTGTGCTTAATCTCTGAGGGAGGTACGTAATCTGATATACTCAGGTAATTATAATTGTATGTATGGAAGAAAAAAAGGTTAAACAAAGATTTAAATTTAAGTAAGATTTTAATACAACTGATTTGATTTTTATACTGCGAAATTAATACATTTGATTGTTTTTACTGCAAATTAAACACATTTGCATTTGAGTTAAACATTTTATAGTTTTGCTTTCACATCTCACAAATATAGCTTTCCAAAATTCAAATCTTAAAAAAACCAGGCTACCAAAAAATTCTGTTTTGATTTTTCCAATTCAGTATTTAAAAATGCAGCTTGAAAAATTCTGCTTGTAGGAATTATTTTTCGAAATATCAGGGTTACTCAGGAAAAGGGGTTGAACATGAATACAATTCATTCTACCTGTAGCCAATCAACATCAATCTCATGAATCTCGTTTTCTCATGAAAAGGGCCAATGAATGAAGATTCCAGTTCATAACTTAAGACCCGAGCAGGCCATTTGGCTACAAATGTTGCCTGTAATACAAAAAGTCTTCCAAACAAGAAATGACAAGTACAGCCATTTGTATTATCCATCCATGTACCATGCACTTTAGTATCTAGTCAGCCAAGTCTCATTGTCTCAGTCAATTTCTAGAATGATATACAGTGAGCACCATAATGTTTGGGACAAAGACATATTGATTTGGTGCTGTACTCCATACTTTTAGATTAGTAATTAAACAAGTCACATGTGGTTAAAGTGCACATTCACAGCTTTTATTTAAGGGCAATTTTACTTTGGTTTCACCATGTAGAAATTACAGCACTTTTTATAAATAGACTCCCCATTTCAGAGTATCATAATGTTTGGGTCAAATGGCATCACAGGTGTTTCTGATTAGTTAAGTGTGTTCAATTGCTTCCTTAGTGCAGGTATAAGAGAGCTTTCAGTATCTGTGGGTGCTAGCTTTATATGGCTAATACCCACAGCTGCTGGACACGGTACTTTTAGAACGCTACTAATCTCCACAAATGCACTATGCATGCATTCAGGCCTAGTCCCTCTTCCTCTCTCCAGAGCCTGCATTAGCCCGGATCATGCCCTTTGAAATAGTTCACTGCTTAAACAGCCATCGTGGAGGCATCTCAGTCCTAACAGTTGCTGTCCCATATAATTTCAGGTATTTTAGAAATGCCCGAGCATTACGCAGTGTCTGTTGTTCCCGCATCTCTATGGTTATTTTTGGGCAATGCCTCACTACTCTATTTCCCTTTAATAAAGTGAACACAATACTTAGCAAACCACCAGCATGCAGCTTTCATGCCCCAGATGGCATTTTTATCAGGAAGCAGGTGGTTCTTATCACCGGGGTCATATAACCCGATGCCCACGACAACAGGGCCATGGTCATCTGCTTTATCGCAACAAGGGCCCAACCCGACTTCCAGGTTCTGACAAGTTTGACCGGTAGCTCTTGGTTACTGTAAATAGGGACAGAGTCCGTCCGGAACATCATTGGGGCAAAATGCTCAAGACGAATGAGGTGGCTGTGTAAATATTTATGCTGGAGAGGGATGGTACGAGGTTCTGCGAGCGTGGAGGAGCTTGGGAGAGTGGAGTGGCTGGCAGAGCCTCATATGGTGCGGTACTCCTAATCTGAGCAAAAGCAGCCTTGCCCTAGATCGGGAGAGAGCAGCTATGCCAGCCAAACTATCTCCCACGTATGCAACACCAGTTAATGCCATGTGCTCTAGCAATGATTCTGTATGACAGAATGAATCCTATATCAGACCTGTTAAAAGGTCTGAGAAACACTGCGAAAAAAACTATTTTTAGTGGCAGCTAAATTACAAATAATAATCTTGTTGATGTACAAGAAAGAATAAATGTAATTTACTTTCACCAGGGAGTCTGTTGAATATATAGGCCTCACTCTTTTCTAGTTACATGTCATAAATAATCTGAACATATTTTACTCAATAATCAGGCTGTGGAGCTGCACCCACACAGCAGCAGGCTTGTCAACAGGGTGCAGTTGGCAGATTCAGTGTAAACCTGCTGGCATCCGAGCACGACCAGCTCTTTCACATGTTTATAACATATGCATATGTATATAGTACATAGGTGTAGCTTTGGGCAGGCAAAATTATTAAACTTTCCACTACGAGCGAAGAGTAAGCATGTTATCTCCCGCTGTCCTTTAGTGTAAACCGATGTGTCTCGTGAAATGGGCGATTCGCAGTTTCAGGTCTCTTTAGCATTTAGCAGGTCTTGGCACATTCAGTTTTGGTTGAGCTAAGGCTGGATGGATGGCAATGTGTATAGCACCCCTGCCCCCTATTGTTGGAGGACATTACATTACATTACATTACATTGAAAGGCAGAATGGTCCATATCTGCACAGAATACCAAAAACACGCAATGCTGTTATTGTTGTCATAATCAGTTAACAAATAAAACTTCACATTTCACATACAGATCTACTTACATAACTTGTGGCAGTAATTGTGTAGCTATGCTATATGCCAATATCTTAAATTTGCTATATTTAAAATACAACACTCAAGAAAATATATCCACTCAATAAATAGAATGTGGGCTCAATATTTTGGGAACCAATGGTCCCAAATTGTCTTTCTTGCTTATTAAGTGCACACTGGACTGGAAGGAAAGTTAGGCAGAGACAGGGTCCCTCATAGTCTGAGATGACATTGGGATGATGCCATTGAATAGCCTCAGCTGACATCATTAATGTTGTTCAACATTGTTCTCTCTCTCAAGGCAAGCAAAAAAGCAGTGGGTTGGGACAGAGTTTCCTCCGAGCACAGCAGTAACAGAGCTTATACAGGTATAGGTAGAGGTGCGAGAACAGGGACAGGTATAGCTGAGGTGCAAGGTCAGGGACAGGTATAGGTAGAGGTGCGAGTACAGGGATAGGTATAGGTGGTGGTGCAGGGGCCGGAACAGGTTCAGACGGGTACAGAAGGCTGAGGTTCATTGAGCAGTTTCTATCTTTCATTTTTTGCATATCGGTCAAAAGTACCTCATGAGTGATTTCCTTTTAAGTGCCTTGTCACAAGGAAATCATATTGTTTGAGATTGCTTCCTTGGGAAAAAGAAGGAAAAGAAAAACAAGACTGTGACCCAAAAGCCAGGAAACAAATTATATTTCCATTCCTCCCCTCCCCTGTAAAACTAACACTCCGTTCCCACAACTGGCAGGCAGCTTTGTTTTCTGGACTAAAATTACATCAAGGGTCCCGACCAGCTGTAACTTTCATCAGATTTACCAGAGCTGCAAACATAACCTGGGATTGGTCACTGAAAGACCAAAATACTGGGTGGTGTCTCAAAGGATTTGATTCATGGACAAATGGGTAGAAACTCAGGGCTTAGAAAGCTGTTTGCCTAAGTTCTGTCAGGGCTATCAATAGGTGGCTTCCTCTGTTGACTGGTGAGGAAGTGCCTTTGTCTGGCGCATATTTGTATCTCATATCCGACTGAATGTAGTGTGTGACCTTTGGCCTTTCACTCCCATTTGGAACAGATTTTTGAAGGTAAACAACAATGTGTCTTGTTGCTTCAGAATTATTTTCCTTTTTCCATGTTCATGATGACACGGATTTTATATTGTGTTACCTCATTTTCATACTCCAGTGAAACAGGGAGCCAAGGGAGGCCACTTTCAGTTGCTTAATATTGAGATGAACTTAGTTCACTGTACAGTGCAGTAGTTCGAGCATACAATACAGTACATTTATTGTATTGTTTATTATATACAGCCTTTATCATGTACTTGAATAACCTCATAAGGCAGTGTGTATATAGGGTTTTTTCCTCATACTGCCCACATGCAGTATGATCACGCGTTTAAACCAAATGCAAGAATGAAGGAAGAAATATTAAACAACTGAATATTTTTATATTACCCTTACATGGTTTAATTTTGGCATTTCCCACCATGCCCCTGTCCCTCCCTCTGCCCCCCGCCCCCCGCCTCCACACGCAGCAAACATGCTGTCCCGTGTGGAAAAAGAGCACAGTGCCTGCAGCCGGGCAGAGTTTCCATCCTCTCTGTGTGCAGTGAAGGGCACATCTCTGTGAGGGGTGGAGGGCACAGGGGGAATATCTCAGCCTATGGATTAGACTCACAGACAGACCAGGCATCCTTGGGCATGGCCGGTAAGAACGACAAACAACTTCACTAAATACACTTTTTCAGCTTTACTGTCAGGAATCGGGGACTCCTGTTCCTGTTGGCCTCAGTGCTACCCAGCAGAAATAAGGATACTAATCAGGGAGATGCCTTGCTTTGAGTGTGGGATACATTGTGGTTTATTTTTCTGATTCATTTAAGCAGGTATGGGCAATACTGAGCTGAACCTTTTGTATAATAGTTACAATTTTTTTTTTTTTTCATTGAGCCTTTTTACCTGTAATGTTTACACAGTGCATAGTATTGTGTTATTATGACAATATATTGTGTTAACAAGTGCTGTAAATGTTTAAAAGAAAAGACATTCAAAGTAAAATAAAAAAAAATCATTGATTGTCGTAACAAATTTCTGCAAACCACTCACCACATCTGAAGTACACATTGGACATTTCTATGTACAATCCCGCGTTTATGACAGGAACACACTTCATTCCATGTAAAACAAATGAGCAGGATATTAAAATATAATCTAACTTAGATCCGGAAAGAGAGAAAATTTCTGCTAGAGTGCTGTTGTTAATACACTTTAAATGGAAGGCTAACAAAAGCTACCTGAAGTGAGGACTCTCCTAGACCATTTTTTAAAAATAGCCATTACTATTACAAGACATCAGAAGATTTAATATGCTAGTAAATGTTATGGAGTGTATTAATACTTAATTGCTTCTGTGGATGGGAGTTTAATCTCAACTTCAGTGGTTTGGCGTCTCTCCTCTTGTTCTTTGGAACTCTGTATGTAGTCAAATGCAAGAGAGGGGAACTTGCGTAAATAGTTAGTCATTACGGACGCACTAAAATGGTTTGACGACAAAGATGACATTGAACCTGCCCTCTGTTTCTTGTTTTCTGTCTTAAGTTAAGAAGGCCAATTAATTATATGAAGATAAATACTCACAACTCCAATAACAATGTTATTTTTATAGTTCTTTTGAAATGGTCTAATTCTACTACTACAGACAGTACGTTGTTCCAAGAAGAATTGCAGAGTTCCATTTGCTAACCATACAGCTAACCATTTAATTTGTGGCACAAAAGTTCCTTTTTAGTCATTACAAATTGTGCTCCATTATGTCAAAGATTCACTACCAATATTTCACTGTAAGTATGACGTCCTTTTGAACATAAGCATCCTTCCCCCCAACCTTCTGGTGCATTTGGCCAAAAAAAAAGTTTGGTCTTCTTTGACCATAAAACCTACTTCAAATCAAATTAATTTGAGCTTGGTATTATGATCAGATCAGACCAAAATTTAATCATGAACTCCAGGAAAATATTTGGTAACACTTCCTTTTACAGTACCCCAAGTACTAAGTATTTACCAGGTAGATAAATGGTATGAATAACACATAGTTGGGTAATTACTCCTGGTAAAAAGGTAAATACTAAGAAACTAAAACTGAAATACTTAAAACACTTCCTGTATTACCTATCAATTCGAGTGACGCGGTAATAGAAAGGTTTATGTTGTCTACATCATAGGAAATTAGACAATATTTACTTTCTAATAGAGGTGTTTCCAAAAAGGTTTTACGATAGTTTGGTGCAAATGTTGGAACTTGATGGCTCATAACAGTCATGTTGTTGCATACAGTAAAAACTTGACAAAAAAAGTATCTTGGTGGCACAGAACATCTACCTATATATCCTAATGATTGACTTTAACTTCAATGGGATATTCTGTGTCTTTGAATCTGTCCACCAGGATAATGCCTCAGTGCCATATTAGATGTTTGGACTTCCATGTCGATGTACCAAACTGAGCAAATGCACCCTTTCAGTAAATCAGCTGATTTTTTGTGCTTTTCTCCAAACTTGGAGATATAACCAATGAAAACTGAAGAATAACAATAAGAAGGGTACACGTGTGCCCTTCTGTCAGATTGACAAACATGTCAAGTTTATGTTTCTCCTTTTCTTTCTCACCAAGCAGTCTGAATAATGGATTTTTTAAAATAATTCTCGCCAAAATATCAAACCAACTTGTTTTGAGTAGCATTTCAAAGTCCAGAGCAGACAGAGAAAGGGAAAAGCAGGGCAATTCTATGCAGGAACAGTCTAATCACATAGTTATATTTAACATCAATATGAGCTCTTAGCTTTTTACCAATTGCCCAGCTAACAGATGCTTTTAAAATAGTTGGTAATTACAGGGGCTTAACTCATAGAATAAACAGGAATCCTAACATGGCCTGCTCTGCCACATATATTCTAGCCAAGAAATGCAAAGATCAATGCCATGATGTATTTGTCTCTTCATATATTTACTTTAAGCGCTCTCTGAAAGCTGACCCCTCCGCAGCGCTGTGAGAAAAGAGAGGGGCAGTGTGGGAAACGTTGCGATCTCAGGCCACAGAGCCCAGGCTGCGTGATCTTCACAGAGACAAGAGGCTATTTATACCCTGCTTCACATGCCAGCCACTGCTCCCCAGACACAAGCAGGCCCTACACTACAGACACTCCGAAGGCCGTAGGCAGGCTTTTCACTACAGCGCAATGTGACTATAATTATATTGTTTTTACTGTAAGCTGCAGATAAGTTAGAGCCCAAAGTTTTACATGATCTCACCTTTATAAGTGACTTCAGGATAGGCTCCGCAAACAGCTCAGTGCCCATATCCGTCCATTAGTATTTGATGACGTGCTCTGTTCCGTCTTTTTGGAAGTTTGGTACTTTCCAGTTATCTGTATTTCATTGGACCCATGTGTTAATGGCTGATGAAACCTAAAATTGATTAAATATGCAGAATAATCTCAAATTTACTTTACTTCCTTTATGAAATCAATTCTGAAGAGCAGGGCAGTGCGCACTGGTCATTTAAAATCAGCATAATTATTTCCGTGATACTTATTTCATGGAGTACTGAAGTGGAGAGTAACAGGACCACTTATGCTCTACATCCAAGTTTCACTTCATTTGCAATTTTATTTTTGAGCTTTTCCTTTATATTTTCTAACCATAAAGGTGTGGGTGAATGAATGTCTTTAATACTGAGACTAATAATTGGCAGTGCGAAGCAGGTAGTAACATTTATACATGTCAATAATTCATAATAAATGAATATGATATTAATATAAAGGGTTACCAAACCTCTTGTTGCCCTGGTTCCTTCTCTCTTTCCGCAGGCTTGTTCTTCAGAGGAAGGCGTGAGCAGTGATGGGTGATTGGAGTCTCCTGGGAAACTTCCTTGAAGAGGTGCAGGAGCACTCGACTTCGGTGGGCAAGGTCTGGCTGACCGTCCTCTTCATCTTCCGCATCCTGGTCCTGGGCACGGCGGCGGAGTCCTCCTGGGGCGATGAGCAGTCGGACTTCATGTGTGACACCAAGCAGCCTGGCTGCGTCAACGTGTGCTACGACAAGGCCTTCCCCATCGCCCACATCCGCTACTGGGTCCTGCAGATCGTGTTCGTCTCCACCCCCTCCCTCATCTACATGGGCCACGCCATGCACACGGTCCGCATGGAGGACAAACGGCGCCAGAGGGAGCAGGAGCAGGGTGGGGAAGGGGGCGGAGCTGAGGAGAAGGGCTACCTGGAAGAGAGGGAGGCTGGGAAGGCCGAGCCCTGGGGAAAGATTCGCCTGAAGGGGGCGCTGCTGAAGACGTACGTGCTCAGCATCCTGATCCGCACCGTCATGGAGGTGACCTTCATCGTGGTGCAGTACATGATTTACGGGATCTTCCTCAACTCTCTCTACCTCTGCGAGGCCTGGCCCTGTCCAAACCGGGTCAACTGCTACATGTCCCGCCCCACTGAGAAGAACGTCTTCATCGTCTTCATGCTGGCAGTGGCGGGAGTGTCGCTCTTCCTGAGCGTAGTGGAACTCTACCACCTGGCCTGGAAACAGTCCAAAAAGTGCCTGAGGGCCTATGCTGCCTCCCACGCCCTGGACAGCACACCCTCTATGGTGGTGCAAGTTTCCCCAGAGACCAGTGCGCCACCCCACACCTCCTGCACTCCGCCCCCTGACTTCAGTCAGTGCCTGGCACCGCCACCCGCTCACACCCACCCCAACTGCCACCCCTTCAACAACAGGATGGCCCACCAGCAGAACTCTGCCAACCTGGCGACCGAACGCCGCCACAGCCACGGCAACCTGGAGGGGGAGGACTTCCTGGAGATGAGCTCTGTGGAGGGGGCAGAGACTCCAGCTCCGCTGCTCCACGCCACATTCCTCAAAGACAAGCGCCGGCTCAGCAAGACCAGCGGCTCCAGCAGCCGTGTGCGGCCCGACGACCTGGCCGTGTAGGCCCAGAACCTGGTTTAGGGAAAAGAGAAAAAAGAGAGAGGGCGGGAGGTATGGAGGAAGGGAGGTAAAGAAAGATGGAGGGGGGCAATATAGAGGGAGTGAGGGGGAGAGAGAGGGGAGGGGAGTGGAAAGGGGAGAGAGATAGAGAAAAAGGAAATGAGAATCTGGCTGGGATAGAATAAAGAAAACCCAGCTAGACACAGAGAGCAAGAGAGAGAGAGCGAGAGAGGCTGTGATTCAAGGCCCTACAAGGTGTTGACTGAGGTTCTCTTGCCCTG
This sequence comes from Anguilla rostrata, assembly GCF_018555375.3. NCBI lineage: Eukaryota > Metazoa > Chordata > Actinopteri > Anguilliformes > Anguillidae > Anguilla > Anguilla rostrata. Next base: position 17,770,571 of record NC_057947.1, read on the forward strand.
TGTCGGAGTGCACTTTAGTTCTGATACCCCTTGAGCAGGTGCTCACTGTGTGCTGAGAATGGGGACACTGTGAAACAGGCTGTGCTGTTGTACACTTTCAGATGTCTACACAAAAAAAGAGACTGAGAATATTAGTTTAAAACTGTGTGAAAATTACTTGTTTGATGTGAGAGTGAACCAATTGTTTGTATCACGTCATGGCACTGCATTATATTATATTACCTTAGAGCCTTGAAATGCCAGATTGTCTTTCAAGTTGGTTCTTTTCTTAGCACTAAAATCTTTGAGCTGGAGGACAAATGCTGATCTTTTACCACTGAGACCTAGGGGTTTAAGTTGTTTGGGATAGTTTCTCCTAACTTACATTTATTTTCACATTGTAAGAACAACACATCACATCCCTCAACAGGCACAAACCAGCTGCTGAACAGCTCTATATTTATCCCCCTCACTCATCCAATGTAACAAGTGTTTGACACCCTGGTATCAGTGACTGTAACCGTTACGTATCTCCACCCAGTGTTAAGCCACTTTGCTGGAGGCTGTGGCATGTCAGAAGACCACGTCCTATGACACTATGAATGGCAATGCTATGAATAAGACTTGCGGTCTGGCCGGAAAGTTGGGCTGCCTGGGACACACTGATTTGTCTAAGCCTGTCACCACGAGCTGTCAGAAGCAAAGCATGGAAAACAATGTGAAAAGGGCACCCAGGGGTTAAATGGCAACGCATCTCCAATAGCCCCGTCCTAGAAAAGAGCCCCTGCAGCTGTTATTGTGTTGAGGTTCATATCACACAAACAAAAATATATCTTATATAAATATATCTCAAAGCACAGCTATTAACTGCAATAGCACAACGTCATTCATCCCCAGTTGTTCTGTTTTTAAATCACAAGATACTTGAGGGTTTTCTGAACTGAAGTCATGAGAAACACAAAATGAGTCATTCCTTCAGAGCCAGAACTAAAGCACTGTTATTCCACTGTAGCTTCTCTCATAAACAGCACTAAATCTGAAATGAGACTTACCGACTTCCACGTGCAATTCCTGACCAGTATGGTTGTTGCAAACCTTCTGACCAAAATTGTATGTGTGTGCGTGTGCATGTGTCTGTGTGTGCGTGTGTGTGAATAATGAAGAAAGAATAAGTCAGTCAGCACATAGGAAGTAAAGTACAATTGAATTCTGTTGGTTTAGCCGACAGTAAATTATACAAAATAGTACCAAGCCTTAGGCAGTTTTTTGTAAAACAATTAAAGTACATATCTATTGTTTCAATGTTTTTATAAGCATATGATTGTCAGCCAAAAGCAAGAAGAATGCAGCCAAACTGTTTAACTGTTCAATATGGATGTTTGATTGCTCATTAAACAAGTATAGTATCATATCCTGCCTCCAACTTGAAAAGACATATGACTGTGTGCTAGGTGACTGTATCCAAATGCTCTAAATGCATTTGTTCTACTAAACTTTTCCCTCATAAGGATACATTGATAAATTATTTTAAGTTCGAAGGGTTAGGGGGCTATGCAGACAATAGTATATAAATCACTTTGCACTACAGCTGCAAGCACATTTGGATTTTCATATGGCACAGGTTGTATCATCCATTGCCACATGTTGATAACATTTCTCTTTAAAATCTTCCAAATCTTTTCTTTTCTAATTGACACTAGGTTGTTTTTTTTATTTTTACATGAATCTGCTCAATTTTAATATTACATTGCACAAATGTGTGGATGTTTTTAAATTGTTTGTTAGTTTTTGTATCAGTTTTATAAACTGATTACAGAGAAAGGCATTGTTGCAGATCGGTTTATGCAGATATCTGTTACTATATAAACAATCTGTCATGGCTTAAAGCTAAAAAGGAAAAACCACAATGCTTACCGCAATAAAGATCTGTCAATTTCTGCACAGTGAAGTACGGCTCCTTGAGTTATTCATATTTCTGATATACCTCCTACCCCTTCTTATCATTTGACAGTACTATTGCTCAAGGTTCAGTTAAATAAATCTTAAATTCCTTTACTGGAAAACGTTCCACCTTGTTCATTATAGTGCATATTTAAGATATAAAAGTAATTGCAGTATCGTAGAAATATCCTTAAAATGTGTGAGTGTGTGCATGTGTGTGATAGTAGAAGCACCCTAAACAATCAGAAGTGTGAGGCATTCCAGCAGCCAGGTTCCTGCTAACTGCCTGGTGACTGAAGCCAAGCAGAGCTGGGCTTGGTTAGGGCTGAAGTTAAGCAGGTATAAACATGAAACTGAATAAAGAAATAATGAAACATATATTATAAAATAAATTAAATATACACTGGGAAAAGAAGGAAACATACATCATAAACAAAACTAAAATTAGACTGTAGAAGTAATGAAACACAATAGATTTGAAATATATGATCGGTGTACTGTAAAAGGAATGCAAGGAATCTTGGTCACCACTGGAAAAAAAATGTCATCTGAATTAAAGCCTTATGAGCAAGTTCTCGTGAGAGCATAGGCTGTGCTTGGGAAAGGCAGAAAAGCTCCAGGCACTAGGTGGGAATGGTTTTGGTGTTATTTTACCTTGCCAGTATGTCAGCAGAAAATTCACTGTGAATATAATTGTTTAAAATCCTTTAGATTTTCTTCTCCTCCATCAGATTTTGATCCCTGGCTTTTTATTTTTATATCGGAACAGTGTGTGAGTTGATCTCATAACTAAACAGCAATGGCATGTTCAGACCTGAGGGAGAATGGGGGTCTAAGGGGCAGGTAAGAATGACAGTAGGGCCTGCCTCACTCCTTAAAGTGAAAAATCATAGCCAAGTAACGCGCATTTTATTTTTATTTTTTTAACATTAGAAAGAAGGCTACTAAATATTTCTGGGGTTTTACTGATTTAATGAAGCCAACAATATAATGTGGCTGGGGCTGTGATATGAATCAACCCGTCCAGCTCTTATCTGTAGGGAACCAATCACACAGTTTGATGGAAGAACTGTAAACACATCTAAAAACAGATTTAACAAACTGTGTTCAACAAACTGTGTGCTTAGTTCCCTACATATAAGCAGTGGAATAGAGGTTACATTAACACTACAAATGAATTATTTGTATTATACACTGTAAATAAATTAGGTTAATAGAACTAAAGCACTAATTTTTAGATTTTCTTCAGTACATTCTGTTAACCTAATTTATATACAGTGTATAATACAAATACTCAATTTTTAGTATTAATGTAATTCCTAATTTACTGCTATGGCATAAAGGGAACTTACTCTGGAGTAAACCCAAATATACAGAGAATGGGAAATCTAAAATATGTCTTATTTGGTTCCAGCTTCAGAATTGCTTACTTTTTGATTGATTGACTTTGTGATTTATTGACTGTAGCCTTTCCTTGTAAATACAACAGAGCAATGAAATGGAAAACTGTGGGATTGCTGGCTCTCTGGTTCCAAAACCTCTCTTCTTAGGCAGTTCACTACACTCAGCATCAAGGGGTGTTATTTTAAAGGTCGCCAATTTCATGTGAAACAATCACATTCCGCTGAAAACAAATACATTAATGCCAACCAATGACCATGAAAACAACACCAAACCTACAAGGCCCCTGAAACTCCTCTTTCCCCCCTACTGGCAAACATTGGAAGCGGTTGGGGACAGCCACCGGACCGGAGAACAGAAAATGCCACTCCTTCCTCATACATAATCTTCCCAAAGTGTCCTATTCTCTGGCCAAGACACTACACATACACAGTATTATGCTTTACTGCTACTTTGGAATATTTAAAGTTCCTACATATTGAGGACAAAGTTAATGATTCCTCTTGAATTGCAAATCACTGCAACTTTGGGATTGCTGGTGTCTCCACAAGGGGGAGGCATTGCTTTATTTCTAAATTAATTTCTATTCTATCGCTACCCAACTAAGGCCGGAATTCGATGATACATTTCCAGCCTACCCAGATGATACAATTTAATTATTAGTGAACTATCAGCCCCACAGAGATTACCCAACAGAAAAGCATAGATTTTGAATTTGTGGAGAGAACCCATTTTTGTGCACATTCCTCTGGTCTGGGGCTTGCTAAAGGAAAATGCATGCTAAGGGCTTAGGGGAATATTCAATGGGAGAAGGAAGACCAGGAACATTGATTAATCACTATCAGTATATCAGACATACTAAAAGAGAAATACCTACTAGGGGATTACTGATTACAAGCTGATTACTGATTTTTCCAACAACATACAGTTCCCCCAGGTAAGGCAGGAGAGTCAAGCATGCAGTAGTGCCAGCTGTGCAGTAGTGCCAGATGCATCACAGAGCCAGGTGTACAATAGTGCCAGGTGTACAACAGTGCCAGGTGTGCAGTAGTGCCAGGTGTACCACAGTACCAGGTGTGCAGTAGTGGCAGGGGTACCACAGAGCCAGGTTTGCAGTAGTGCCAGGTGTACAACAGTGCCAGGTGTGCAGTAGTGCCAGGGCACAGTGGCTGGTGCACAGGAAGGAAGAACATTGGTGCACGGGCGCTTTATACCAAACAATATATTTTATTTGCCTTCCAACAGCACAGCCCTGGGAAGTGGTTCTGTACCAAAGTCAATGGAGTTACACATGACAAGTTTACACAGGAGGGGGAGGGAGATAACAAAACAACCATTATTCTCCTTTGTTTTTAGTTTTTTTGTCACCTTTTTGCTTTTTATAAAAAGATTTGAGATTTGACCTCGAAATCCAGACCACGTTTGGTCGCGTTGCACACCTGGGGAGCAGACTTGAGTATGATACACAGTAAAATCTGAAAATAATAAAAGACAAATAGTAATATTTGTTGTCCAAACAAACCAAACATTTTTGAACCTGGAAACACAGCTGGCTGTCTAATAGATATGGAAAACTGACCGACACCCTGTAAGCCCTCGTCCCCTCAAAAGAAAATTAAACAACCAAGCCAGTGAACACACAATGGTGTGTACCAGAATCCCACTGCCATTTAATGGATCCATAGTGTTTTTCTCTAGAATACAAGAGCAAAGACACATTTCTTCCTTTAGTTAATCAATTTTTGTGCTTTTTTGATAATACTATTATCTGTATGAGGTCATAGTTTGGTGTGTTACACACTGGAGCAACAAAGGAAGAAAAAAAAACAAAATGGAGCTCATCCATAGTAAACACACTCCTCCCCTCACTCCAAAATGAAGATGGAAAACCAAAAGAACAGCCACTGCTAAAATCCCTTTTACATTACAATTACACAAAGTACACAAATACAAAGAGTTTTTATTTCTGGAGGGAACAGATCGAGATGCAAACATACATCAGAAATGGTGCAAATTGTGACAAAATGAAGACTGCCATTTCATTTTTTTCAAGATTTCTGCCTTTTGATTAATCCTTTCTTTAAAAAATAAAGAAAATGAAAAGACCTGGGGACTGTGCCCCTTGAAGCAATCCTTTATTTCAATATTCATGTTTTTTAAAGTCAGCTCCAGAGTATGAAGAAAATTGATCAAAAATATTCTAGTTCTGAACAAATTATGTAGATTTATCCCATTCCTTCTGGAGTTTCTGAAATGAAATAACCCAAAGATGTTCTGAAAAAGAACCTTATTTGTTCTGTATACATCCAGACTGTGGGTCAGACCCAGGTTGCAGTGCACACAGGGCGTTTCGGAGAGTCTAATATTCCTCCCAGTATTTCTGTACTTTCCACTTAATGCTCGTCTTTGTGTACTTTGTAATTTTGCATTTCTGTCTCATTTTGTTTAGCAGCTCAGAACATCAGGTTCCCTGGGTTTGCGGATCCAGGGTTGAAGCCCATGCCCACATCCCCCGCCAAACCACGGGGCCTCATCTGGGGCGGCATCATCATAGTCTGCTGGGGGCCGCCCATCCCGTGCAGCGACATCATCATGTTGGGCGAGCCCAGGGGCCCCGGGTGGCTGTACAGCGGGCCCCTCTCCTTGCTCTGCATCATCCCGGGCCCGCCCATCATGCCGTGTTGCCCCGGCGACAACATCCGGTGCTGAGGTCCCATCATGCCCTGGGGCATGAAGCCCTGCGGTCGCATGCCGTGTGGCCCCTGGTTACCCATGGGCATGTCCTGGGGGCCCATGTGCCCGGGGCCCGGCATGGGGAGCCCCATCCTGGGGTTGCCCTCTCCCATCATGCCCTGCATCTGGAGGAAGCCCGGGGGCCCAGAGGGATGCGGGGGCTTGCCTCCAGAGGCTTCTCCCCGGGGGAAGTAGGACAGGGTCTGGCTGGGCTTTTCGGACGGGATGATGCGGGACAGGTCGAACTCGGGAATGCCCGAGGCTCCGGGCCGGATCACCTCGTGCAGGTCGCTGTCGCTGAACACAGCGGGCATGTTGCTGAACGGTTCAGGCCCGCCCGGCTCTCCGCTGCCCAGCCGGCCCATCGGAACCCCCTCCCCGGGGTACCCCATGCCATGGGGGAACCCCCCTTGGGGCCCTGGGCCATTGTGGGGGAAGGGGACCTGCTGGGGGGGCGATTGCCCATGAGGGAAGCCCTGCTGCCTCTGGGGGAACCCCATGCGCCCCTGGGGCATCATCTGGTGGCCGGCCATTCCGGGGTCCTGGGAACCAGGGGGTATCATCATGCCGTGGGGCATCATGGGGGACCCCATGGGGTTGGGCGAGGGCAGCTGGACGGGCATGGCGTGGGACAGAGGCTGTCCCATGCTGTTCATGCCCATGGGGCTGAGGGCTGGGTTCGGCCCTGTCATGCGGGGGTGTCCAGGGTGGTGATTCCCTCCCATACCTGCAGGGGGCAGAAAAAGACAGGAAAATTTATAGAGCACACCCAGGAAGGAACACCAGGGAGCTTTTTAATTTCAGTCCTGCTACCATTAGCAAAAACAGCAAGCTTTTGTTCCACAGAGAGAGATGCCAAAATACCAAATAATCATGTTGCAGTGCACTTAGAATGCAAATATTCTGTTTAATATAAAGTAAATTTGTAGTGAGCTGGTATGTAGTTCTAAAGCACTGGTGTCAAACAGGGCCGCAGTGTCTGCTTGTTTTTGAGGTGTTCTTGATGTTTCATTTAAGTCACTGATTGGCTAAGGAATCCGCACACCTTGTTCACATCTGTGTGCGTTTGCTTCATAGTATAAATGTACATAAGTTTGAGTGTTCGTATTCGCACCAGGCATGCAATTATTTATGGGGAAGTCTGTGTGCGTGTGTATGTGTGTTTGCACATGCGCCCTTCCTACCAGGCATGCTGTTATTTGGAAGGTTCGGGGAGCGAGCGGGTGGAGAGTCATCGTCAGAACTGGCTACAGTCTTGATGGCATCATGGTAGAGGGGCGTGGAGCTGGGCATGGCAAACTTGGACATACGGGACATCATGATGGAGAGGGGGTTCTGGGATAGCGTGGGCTCAGGTGGGAGGTTGTATGGGCTGCCAGATGGAAGACTTCCTGGAAGATTGATGGAGCCAGGCTGGCTAGAGGAGTTAGAAGGGGGAGCTGGAGGAGGCCCATTACCACCTGGAGAGAGGGAGGAGAAAGTTTACTCAACTGAGGCATCCAATTTACTGGAACTTCACACATTCAGAAACCTGGAGAGCCCAGTGGATAATGAGGCATCTTCAAATATAATTACTAGAACCTCAACATTTTATCGAACAGGTCTAGCATAACAAACAGGAACACTACAGCCTTCCATGAAGCCCTATTAGAGCCGAGGGACTAAACAGTGTAGAGTTTCTTGTCTGCTTAGTAAATCTACAGCTTAAATGACTGAAAATCAGGAAGTGCTACACAATCCACTGGAAAGTTTTCTGGCCTTCAAGGAAAGAGTAAACATTACTGAAGATACAAACCTGGTAGTTAAAAGTTCCGCTGCTCTAACAGCCTGCAACTTCTGGCTCATGTACATTGCTTTTTTCTTATAAATCTGTAGCTCTTTCAAAGTCAACCTCACAGAACGTAGATTTGTACCAGGAATTACGGTCAGAGGAAACCAAAATGTAGCTTTTTAGCCATGCACTCTAGCGGTGCCATTGTAAACAGGAGCCACGAACTTCATTTGCAAAGAGCATCATACCTACAATGAATTACGGTGGAGTTTTTCCAATGTTCTATCTGTTCAGGGCCTCTTGTTTAAGTCAATGGAATCATGAACTCCAGCAAGTACCAAGACTTTTTTGCCAAAAACCTGGTTTCCTGTCAGGAAGCTCAAACTGCAAATCATTCAAAAACACAATGACCCCTAGCATACCTCAAAAGCAACCACATACTGTTAGCTAGCCACAAAATTGCTTTTGCAAAGGCCATCGCAATCTCCAAACCCAAAACTAAAGAAATATTTGTGGTTTGAATTGAAGAGGGCAGGAGAATCTTTTTCTTTCTGGAGGAATGCTCAAAAATCCTCCGTAATATCCACAAACCTTGGTACTGAAGTACTGAAACTGAGTGTGAATATCTGTGACAGTTTGGGGAAAAAATGTTTTGATCATGTTTATAAAGGGCACTGCATGGAAGCATACAGCTGCAGGAGTATTCAGTATGACAGTCTTCATCCATATTCCTTATACACATGTATTTCGTGGGGTTGCCTTTAGATGATGAAATGACTATATAATCACATGGAGGCGCCATTGCCCTACTACAGCAAAATCAGAGCCGAACCCAACCAGAAAAGATTTGTATGGACACATTTATATGGATAAAGAATAGCTTGATGTACCATCTCTCAAGGATGGAAAAATGTGCATGAAAAACAATCAATAAATGAGAAAAAAGGGAACGAGGAGGGAGCTCAGACTGCGCTGTGATAGCATACAAATGGGGGCACTGCTAATGTGTGTCTGCACCATCCAACATCCATACATTTATCAAATAGTTTCTCTTTGTTAGTGTGTTTGTTACATTTTCTCTTCCAACAGCACCTCCATCTGAAATACTAATATTGACACAATTCCCAGTATTTTAAATAAAAGTCCTGAATGAAAACGGACTGAATTAGCTACAAACTGATCCACCATGGCATAAGGAAGCTCTGTGCTTACATTCAATATAAAGTATAAAATATCCAGGTGAGCTGGTAACGTAGCTCCTCAAAAGCATCCACCCTGTTCCTCTGGTTAATAGAACCCTTTTTCATCCAGGAAAAGCTCAAAACACCCACATACCTCAAACTGTTGGCGAATCTGTGATGAGCTAACCCCACCTTGAGATTTTCAAGTGATTAGTCAATGACAAGCATGTTAAAGATTAGCTTAGACTCTGAGGAAAGATAAGGTAATTAAGTTAACCATGTAACCATGGGGGACAGGCTGGGTGGATGACGGCTGGTACCTTGCTCCATGTTGGCCATCATGTTGGGCGAGGTCATGCTGTGGGGGGGCTTGCTGTTCTGAGGGATGCCAGGGCTCTGCATGGGCGGTTTGGGAGAAGAGGACCAGCCAGGGGAAGGGGCAGGGAGAGAGGGAGATTTCAGGTGGACGGGGGAGGCGCCGGCTGAGCCCATCATGGGTGGCGACTTGATGGAGGCGGCCGGAGGAGCGGGGGGGACAGGGGGCCCGGTGAGCATGCCTGCCAGCTGGGACGGTGTCTGAGGGGACTTGAGGTTTCCAGGGGACCCCAGCATGGGTGACTGGCGCAGCGAGGGGGACTTGAGCGGGTTCACAGGACCAGCCTGCCCGCTCAGGTCCGAGGGCTTGCGCCCCGGGCCGCGCTGGGCCGGGGGGGGCCCCGCACTGAGGCCGGGGTTGCCTGGGGGCTGGTTGGGAGGCAGAGGCTGCAGGTGGCTCAGCCGGCCACTGCCCCCCATGTTAGTTCTTTGCTCGGGACCGAAGGGCTGCTCGCCCCGGGGGCCCCTCATGTTCCCTGGCCCCAGGGGCCCATGCAGAATGCCCTGGAACTGTCTGTTTGGCCCCATGTTGAAGTCCCCTGGCTGGGGCTGGTCAGGGAATGGGGGCCCCTGCAGCATCTTCTGCTGGGGTCCCATGTTTGCAGGCAGGGGCCCCCCTCCCTGCCTCATCTTTATCATCTCCTCGGGACTCATGGGCCGTTCCCGCAGCTTGCTGCCCATCATGGGCTGGCCGGGCCCCACGTTGATGCCAAGGTGCATGTCCTTCATGTTCCCAGGGCCCATGACAAACTCGGGCCCCAAGTCCCGCACCAGCCCCTTCACAAGCTCCATGCGGGAGGGGCTGATGGGGCCATCCCCCGCCACCATGCGCGGGTCCACACCTCTTTGGTTTCCCATCATCCTGTTCATCTCCATGGCCATGCCAGGAGGGATGCCCATAGGCTGTTTCTCGCCCATTCCCTGCTGGAACATGGCTTCCTGCACAGCCTGCGGATTCAGGAACCTTTCCCCCCGCCCCCCAGGGCCTCCAAATACCTGCCCTGGGGGAAAACCCCGCCCGTCACCCATCTTGGGCATGTCATCTGGCCAGGGCAAGCCTGGCCGGGACATGGGGTTGGGGCCTGCGTCCATGTCGGGGTTCATCATGGGGAACCCTGGCATCCTCTGCATGTGATGAGGAGGGTGCATGCCCCGGGGGCCCATGTTCATCTGCTCGGGAAAGGGTTCGGGTCCCCCAGGGCCCCAGACCTCGCCAGGGTTCATTTGGTAAGGGGGAGGGGGGCCACGCATGAGGCCCCGGGGCCCGTGCTGGTGCAGCATCATGTCAGGCAGGGGCCGGTGCTGAAGCTGCTCCTGCTTCCTCTTCTTCTCCTCGTAGAACTCCTGCTGCAGCTTCAGCCAGGCTATTTGCTCAGGGCTCATGTGATCTCCGGGCTCCACCCCCGGCCCAGGCGGCAGGGACCCCAGCTCGTCCGGGGAGAAGGGCATGTCCCTGGGGCCAGGGGGGCCGAAGGGGGGCCCTTCTGGCCGGGAGCCGGGGCCCGGCTTGCCCAGGCTCTGGGACTGGGCCATCATGGCCTGCAGGGGCCCCTGGTCAGGCTTCTTGGGGCCCTCCATCATGCCAGGGTTGGGGGGTGGGGCCAGGGGTGGGGCTGCGTCCTTGTCGTCAGGGAAGAGCATGCGCTGGATGTCCCGCAGCGTCTGCAGGGAGCGCTCCCGGTGCTCCAGCTGCTCCTGGGACAGCCCCTCTGAGTTGTCCCCCATGCTGGAGATGATCTCATTGGCCAGCTGCTGGTGGTGCTGCGCAGTCATCCTGGGGTCTGCCCCCTTGGGCAAGCCACCCTCCAGGGAGGGGAAGCCAGGATGGGGTCCCGGCACGCTGGGCGTGTCCTCGGGCGGGGTGTTCCGGGGGCTGTCAGAGGTGGGGCCGTCCTGTGCCAGGGCCAGCTTGGCCCCCTGAGAGGGAGGCTGAGGTTGGGCGGGCCCAAGGGGCAGGGCTTTGGGGCCCAGCAGGTGGTTCTGCTGAGGGGGCGTGGCTGCCTGCTGCAGCGGCTTTGGTTCATCTCGCAGTGGTCCGACCTGATTTGCCAAAGAAACAGAAGAGAGGGGCATTCATCTTAGCAGCTCAACCAGGACACACGAGTAAAAACGTCATATCACAAGTGACAGGCAATATAACATTTGTACAGGTATTATACACAATTAAAACAGGAAAAAAGAAAACTGGTTATTTGCTAAACAAATACAGAAATCAGCACAAAATAGGAATGTACAGAGCAACTTTTTAAAGTAACTCAAATAGTGGACTACATAATGAAATTAACACAGAACTGCTGCTTACAGCATTCACTGTGCTCAGCATCTGGTGGGTTTGACTGTAGAGTACATTAATTGTCCTCATTAATTTTGGGGTCCATTAATAAAAAAAACTGCATGGTGGGAGTGTTAGCCTAGAGCGCTGTGTTAAACAGCAATCATTTAATAAAGGCACGCAAGTACATGTTTATGGACTCGGCTTTACAAAAAAAAAAAATGCTGATCATTGATCACACAGCATCTGGCAAGATAGGCAACATAAAACATGCATCTTGGCTTCTCTGTGTCGGTGTGTTTTTGTGTACGTGTGGTGTGTAAGTATGTGAGAGCACATGTGCCCGTCTATGCGGGTGTGCATGTGAGTTTCTGTGCCTTTTCCCAAGTGCATTTATGTGCGCAGATGCAACTGTGCATGCGTGCATCTGTCTACATGTGTGTTTATGTGTGCACATGCTACCTATGTCTATCTATGCATGTGCGTATACACATATGTGCCTGAGCTTTTGTCTGCCTATATGAGTTTTTGCATGCACATGTTTAGTTGTTTGTGTGTACATCACTATGTGTTTGTGCATGCATCTGGGTACGTGCATGTTTCTGCATGCACGTGTGTGTGGTTCGGAGCGAGGCCGGCCTCACCAGTGGGAGGTGGTGTTTGTCCGCCTTGCTGTGGGAGATGTTCTTCATATGGAAGGCGATGATGGTGTCGGCATGGCCAGTGAGGACCGCGTCTGCTGCCCTGGGGAGACATGACCAATCAGACACTGGCATGACAGTAAGCAGGAGATTGTACTACAGGGTAAATGGCAGACCTTACAGTTTAAAAAAAGACCACTGCTCGCCCTGCACCCAGACAAAAACCACGGTAACGCAGAGGCAGGGTTGGCGTGAAGCTCTTAGATGCTAAATGCTGCACATAAACAACCAAGCACAGGTTTTAATGCATTCCTTGCGGCATCTCACTTTGATGTTGACTAGTGAGGAGAGCTGCATTATGCACTCACTGCACTGAACGCAAGTTACATTTTTATCATTTACAGTATCATTAATGCCAGCACAGACCTGGCTTGGTACGGCTAGCTTCACAGTATGAAGGTAGTGCTGCATGCACACTGGAAGAAATCCTTGGCCACCACGTAGATTCATGTACAGCTCACAAACAGCTGCTCCACATTTTAGCTGTCAGTTTGACTTAATCTGCTCCAGAGTAGGTTGTGAAACTTTATGTACCACGTTGTTTGATTTTATGTTTTTTCAGCACAGGAAGGGCACATGTAAATCCATCTCAAAACAAACAGCATCAAGCAGAATAATGTATTAAAAGTCAAATATTGCACCACTTCTTGGCTTTTATTACAAAAAATATAATACAAATTGAAAATGTATTCTTTGTCATCTCTCCCTTCTTCACATTTTATGAAAATCTGGATGAATTATTGCTTCAACAATAATTTTGCCCTAGTTTAGCACTTTAAATTGCTCTTGCAAATATGATGCATGTGTTGCTAAAAATCTTTCCTTGCATATTACCTCACACCTCAGCTTAACATTTTAGCAGATAAAATTCTAAAAGTCACAATTCTTCTAGATACGGGCAGATATTAAGCAGTTTTCTAAATTTTGTGTGTTCAGCATTGGTTTTCACATTCTGTTTGGGGCATTTATACACTTACTGCACTGCTAAACATTAATGAGCCAAGATCTTTCATTTTAAGATGTTTCAGGAAAGCCCATGTTCATGAATGTTAAGCCATGTTAGACTTGATCAGGTTTGATACCAGTCTTGATGTAACTTGAGATTAATTTATCGCTCCAATAAACTGAAAGCAGGACCTTTGTCAGATTTACCCAACTCAAGCACATAACACCAACTTTGAATTATAAAAGGGAAACCATAATCTTTACAACTTCAACTTTTAATAACAAATAACTTAACTGCAATAATTCTGTTGACTGAGCAATTGACTGACCGGGCTTCTTCGAAACCAACTGTACTAAACATGACAGTTAAGTATTTAGAACAGTACAACTGATATAGAACTATGAGAAATATACCTCATGAACAAAGCTAAATATATAATTCTAAGAAATATTAATTTAAAGGAAAGTAAGTTGTTCAATATTACATCACATTTGTGCAGTTTATCTACCATTTAAAAGGCAATTGAATTAAATTTAATTCAGTTAGGCTATATCGGTATAGATTTTAACAAATAGCAGTGCCTCAAACCACTTTAAAGATGCTTCAGGCACGGGCCCCAGCCCCCATGAACATGAACAAGCCAAGGGTGACGGTGCCAAGGGAAAATTCCCTCAAGGAAACGGGAAGAACACTGTGTGATCTTGGTGGAGACGTAGTGTGGAGAAGATGTGCGGATGACGTGTCAGACTGCCAATCAGAGAGCAGTTTACTGGGTACTGCTCCATGGCAATGAGCCTGTTTATTGTGATATAAAAGCAGGCCAACAGGAGAGAGGAGCTCAACTGCTGCACCTGCCAACCTGCCAGAACAATCAGCGGGCTGATGGATTAATGTCCCCGAGTGCTTTCAGAAAGCAGGGGGCTCACTCCCATTACGCACACAGAGCAGCTGGAAATACAAAATCACTTAAACGTCACACCACGAGTCCACGTCAAATTATCTCTGTCGAAATGCCTGTTGCCCCAGCCACTCCGAATCACAAACCAGACAGTTCTCTCTTGCGCACCCAAATGCAAGCCACCAACTGGGCAGGAGGAGAAAGGGCAAGGTACTGCAGCATACTCCCACCCAATTAGCAGAGACTATGCCTCATGGGCTGGACATACGCATCCCTCAAGATATTGGGTCCTGCTGGAATGAGGGTTTGGTTGGGGTGACCCACCCCCCACCCCTCCCAAACTCCGCCCCCCAGGAAACGTAACTTGAAACTAAATTCACATCTGTAAGCAGTTTCAAAGGTGGGGAAAAACATTTCCTTTACATTTCAGTTAAATATCCACTAAGCACTTGCCAATGAATTGTGATGTTAAAGAAGGCGAACAGGAAAAATATGTTTCAAATGTGTGTATTTGAAATGCTAGACCTCAGCAGGTCAAGCATTTTGTTTCCTTTTAACACATCTTCCATGTTCAAAGGGCCCTTCAAAAAAGAATGAGCATTTAACAGGCCTTTCTCTTTAACTGTGATTAAATAATTACCTGGGGCTGTTCAAGGTCTTGTACTGAACATATGTTGTAAATTAATACTTAAATAAGTCCATATATACCTGGCAAAAAACTGCTGTTTGCATTCCTAGGGACAATAAGCCAAACCACCAAACTCAGAGAGTAAAAGTGAAAAAAATGGATCTGTCCAAAAAGGATGGATATTATGAATGATGTGTTCCTACAGTGTATGACATAGACCTATCCTGTGTATGACATGCACAGTAAAAAGCTTCCACCTTCCAACAGTACGAATAAGAAACTTTCAAAGCTCATATAGCATACAGGAAGAAACATGCAAAAACATTTTTTTAAAGATACAAAATTATAACTCCTTTTTTTTTTTTTTTTTTTTAAAAAAAAAAACTAAGAGCGAGATCCCAAAACTTGGTCCACAGGACCAATTAAAGAATATAATCACACAGTTAAATCAATTCTGCTGGTTTCTTGATTCTAAGCAGATTGGCGGTGAATGATGGGAAGAAAAAACCCAGCAGGCCCTGTGGCCTCCAGGGTCAAGCTTGGTGACTCCTACTCATTCTAATCTAGAACATATTCACTTCCTCCACCACTGGAACAAGCAGGCATGAACACAGACAGAAAGGAATAATCAGCATCCCTACTTGTTGGCCATCTCTGTGGTGAAGACGTAAACAATTTTTGAGGGAGGCCTCTGATTAGTGGCGGGTTCAGAAACGGCATTGTGGGACGGTGTGGAAGACCGGCTGATTCCAGCACTGGAAGGAGGAAGAGAGCCAGAACCCTGGGGCTTCACATCGGTGGAGTTACAGTCTGAGCGAGGAGAGGAAAAGTACAATTACACAGTGTTACAGTCAACGAGAGGAGAAAGATAGCACAATTACATCACATATGCTACAATCAGATCACCACTGTATTACATATCACACAGAAGGCTTTGTTAAATATACAGATAAAATATAGACAATACAAGCAGAAAAGGGAGCAGTTGAAGTATTTTTCATTTTTCAGACAAAATAGTAACGCTGAGAGCACTGCTATACCCCAGAGCATTGCTGCAGTGTACCCCAGGGCTGTTATACACTTTAACTAACAGCTACTACTTCAATCTAACTGGAGTTTGACATTTGTGCATATTTTATGGGGGGTGGGGGGGGGGGGAATCTTCCCAGTTTCCACAAATAACCCAAAACCAACAAGAAAGCAGTCAATTAAATAAAAACCTAATGAAGCTGAAACTAAAAGGCATCAGTAGTGTCCAGCAGTGTCCTCCCCACTTACTGAAAAAATGCGGGTCATCCTCCTCACTCTCGCCTCCTGAGCACCAGTCCGCCCCGCTGTAGGGCTGCCGTCGCTCGGCAACACACATCCGCTTCACTCTGGAGGAGTCTGGGAGAGAAAGACACAAGGGTCACACAGAGCCGGGGCCCATCCATGAACAGCAGGGCCCGTTCGTTAGCAGGTGCCTATTAGCGACACCAGGGTGACACCAGGGTGCAATCTTTGCATTTTGCTTCCTATATATGTAGTAGCTCTGCGCTTCACCCACAGATTTTTCACATTTATGGCCGAGGAGTATTTTATTCAGTATTTCATTTCAGACTAAAAGAAAACTCTGACAAATTACTGACAAATTACAAGGTTTCCTCTGACAGGCGACACTCAAAAAATACTTCCCATGTCAAGTACACACCCAAACAGCTCACTGTCTGGCCTTATCTCTCAGCATTTGGAAAACCTTAGAGGGAGGTTTAAACGTTTAACTTTCCAACTGTCTTATGCACAGTTTGAGCATGCATGTCGAGGGGTAGGGGGCTGCAGGGTGCTTATTTTTTATGTTCTTGAGAGTGGTGTGCCATGGCATTCTGTAAAATTTGGAGTGTGCCGCAGAAGGAAAAAGGTTGGGAAGCACAGAAGTAGTGTTTCACTGTTTCCCTGGAAACTCAATGGCAATCCCCATATGGATGCATGGAGGCTGCCTCTGAGCATCTCCTTAGTTACAAGAGAAAATACACTCACAGCCGGCACTGGAACAAACAGGCCCAGAGTGCAACCACCCTTTTAACCGTCAATCCTCTATAACTTGCACTGTGCTCTGCTGAGAGCAAACATTTTCATCAAATGACTGCATGATTGGCTCTTCCACTACCAAGCTGAATCAATTTTTGTTCAATCAAATGAATTTATGGGATAATGTCCTCCGGTGCACAAAATGACTATACCTTAGTGCCACAACCGTAATCACCAACACCAGCAATCACCAACTGAAAGACTGTGAGTTCCTTATGACAATGTGGCCCTGTGACAAACAGCAATGGCTCTGGAGCTCCGCACAAAGCTAGCGCTGTGGAACACTCGCGCATTCCTTTGCAATTGTATTCCTTTGCAATAATCGCTATGCCAGTTTGGGTTGGCATGTATGAAAATGTCAGTGTGAGTCCGAAGGCTTGTAGACAGAGGCCTACAGCATGTACTCTCTGGAATGGTGACTCACCTTTCTGGTCAGGCTCATTGCAAGGCGTCCCTGTGTCCCTTGGCTCAAAGGATTCCACAGAAGTACTCCTTTCTCTCTTGACTTTGCCTTTAGCACCACTGCCTGAATTAAGGCCTTTAGTCCCAGTTGCTGAATTCAGGCCTTTAGCCCCACTGGCTGAATTAAGGCCTTGCCCATTTTTTAGAGCCAGGTTGCCTGCTGTGGCTTGAGGTCCTTTGGGGGCATGGCTACCACTCAGCGTCTTGGAGTCGCAAGGCGAAGGCTGTGATTGGCTACCAGAGCCCCCTTGCTTCCCCTGATTGGGCAGTTTAGAGTCCATCTGGGCAGCACTGGAAGGGGACATCACAGGGGGTGACCGCACCATAGCCTCCTGCTTGGATTTTGGGCTGCTGTCAGAGTGGAAAGAGAAAATAATATGAGAAGGCACTTTATTGAAAGACCCTAAAAATGAACATAGCCCATGTACACTCAAAATCCTCCTGTCAACAGCAGAAGTTACCAAACACAAGTATGAATACAAAAATCACACATGCACCTTTACACTGACACACACAAAAGTACAGAGGTCTTCACAACCAACATGCTTGGCATCACATTTTTTTTTGTCTCACACTTTGAAATGCAGGGTTTGATTGGCTGCATTATGTCCGGCAGTAAAAGACTAACCTCTGAGAGTTTTCCGACGGTGAGTTTCTCACTTTGGGATTGCTGGAATGCATTGAGGGAGATCCCAAGGAGGCAGAGGGTGGAGTCAGGTGGCTGGGCGGGGCTGTGGGCGGGGCCCTGGTGCGGGAGCTCCGGTCGGCCGGCGCGTCCTCACTCTTCGTGCGCTCTTTCCTGGTGAAGTGTGCTGCCACTGCTGCTCTCTCCTCCTGCACCTCCAGCATTCTCCCCAGAGCTCACAGCCCGCGGGCACACTGCAAACACAAGGACAATCTTCACCCAACGCAAATAAACCATGACACACACAGCAGTCTCAGTACATGGGACAGTTTGCTAGGTCATTGGCTTGGATTGTACTTCATTGATCGTGAGTGTGCTACGTCATCTCAAACTAACTGGGGTGTTTGTGAACTAGCAAAGCACTTTAGCTGTCCAGCTAACTAGCACACGACAGAGAATGGATCGCAAGTGAATTTCTTGACACCGGCCAAGACTCAAGGACAATCAAACTGTCTGACTGGCTGATCGCAGGGTATGACATAAAAAGTTCATTCCAGAATGTTTGTGAAACAGCTGTTGATTATTTTGCTCCAAATAAAGTGGTGTACTTGAATGGTTTAGCTACTTCCTTTTGTGGTAAAAGAACAGCACAGAATTGTTTGAATTGAACACAGCACGCAGCTTGGCTAGGTAATGTAAATAGGCCCTTTATAAAATAGGACAAAATGTATGTATCAGGGATGTGATCAGGATAACATGAAAAAGTCAAGCGACCGTGAAGGGGACTACGGTGTTCAGAAAAGCAGTATTTTCCAGATGGGAATTGTCAGAGAGAAAAATCAGCTGTAGGAAGTGATAGTATCTCAAAGCCATTGTGCTACAAACTAAATATTTTGGCAAAAATATTTTTTTAAAAGCTTGATCAGTAGCTAATTAGGTTACTACAGCAAGACGCAAACAGGCTGCTAGCTAGCTAGCTATAAATTAGTAGCAAACTACCTAGCAACCGCATTTCCCCATAGGCACAACGCCTGGCATGGATGTAGCCAGAATAAGATCCAGAAAAATGAAACTGCTTAAGCTCATAAATTAAGACAATGCTCTGTTTGAGCTTCTCAACAGGTATAGAGGAGTGAGAAAGAGTGTGAACAGGTACTATTCATTTAAAATTAATTACCCCTGAACAAGCCACTAATAAGTTTTAGCTGTGATATGACCTTCATCCAGGATGCGAGAGAGTGAGAGATAAAGAAATTTGACATTTTATCTCACCATCCAGCCTCGCTGACAACAACGCATAAGGATAGTTACCATGGTAATGGCAGCTGTGTCTGAATGTGGATGCCAGGGAATGAGTCAGTGTAACAACCTGTCTCTCACACACAGACACACACACACTATACACAACTAACCCCAAGCACAGAGCATAAGCCTCTAACACCAGCCTCACTGACCAGACTTTTCTACGTTCTAATGGATATAAACCCTGTGACAATGTGTTTGAAGCACAAACTCCTGAACTGCAGGGAGAAGCAAAGCTGATTGCTTGTCAACAATGTAATACGATGAATCACAATTGGGGGGCAGTAAATTCAGAGCAGGTACACCAGTAGTCTGACTTAGAACATTGCCACTGAGAAAACAAATCAATTGGGGGCTGAGCTGCACTAATGTAACATTTATTAAGCCAAAATGTCATGCAGATTGTAGAAATAGAGGTATCATACAATGCCATTTCATACACAGGAACCCAACAACACAATCTATACCTGAAAACAGCCACAACTTCATGCAAGAAAATAGCTGGTATGTTCACTAAAGGAAATATGACATGGATAATGTTTCAGTAAAATTGCAGCAACATTGATTTAAGGTTTAGGCCTATTACAAAAGCAGTAAGTTCAGAAAACTGAAACGGTTATTCTAAATATTAGACCACTGTGTAAAAAAATAAAAGAGCTCAAATTGTTGCTCATTTGCCACAACGGTCCATGATGTGGTACTGCTCCAATTTTCCAATCAATATCTTTGCAATGACTGTCGTATTGTCCTTTTGCATTCAAACACTTCACTTGATCTTCTGTGACTGATAACAAAGGACAGATTACCAAATCCACTTTTGACCAATTTCATTGCAAATTAGATTTCAAACAGCAAACCATGGGCCACCATTTGGTAAATCAAACTTATGAATAGCTTTTGTGAGAACCAAGCTAAGTGGCTACATTGACAGCAATTGACAGTCACTGCCCAAACCGTGAGCGAACACAAGTGCCAAAGAATGATCCTACAGTTCTGAAAGTAATCAGAAACTAGCCGAGGGTGGGGTTCCCATTTGAAAATGAGCCTGTATTAAAGCTAACCCCGACCACATTATCCTAATGCTAGCCCCCAACACAGACCACCACCCTCAGGCTAATACTACATACAGCACAGACCAATATGCTAATGCTAACCCTACATCCAGACAAGAGCATTGGCAAGAAGTCCAAACTAAATGCCTTTTGAATATACAGTAAAGAAAAGATAATCTTCCCTGTATTCTAAGATCGTTCGACAGGGCAAAGCCCCATGCGGATGAAGTGTTACGAATTCTCACACCCTCACAAACACACAGACAAATCCCACAGAATTAAAACAAAGATGCGCAACTGAACTCACCACCCAACAAGAGATGCTGCACCTACAGAAAAAGCATCACAGATCTTCACAGTACAGGTGACAGGCGACACTCTAAAAGGTACTCAAACACCAGCTCCAATGCAATGGCAAATATTGAGTACAAACAGCAGATTTATTTATAGTCATATTTCACCTGTAAACCTGTCGGACCAGGCAAATGTTAGCGATAGAAGGGAGGAGGGAAGAAAGTGCTACTCTATACAGAGTTTAGTTTTACTGTAAGGCCATAACAGGAGACCTGAGCCACTCGTGCACACTATAGCCGCCCCTACCACAAGGACACATTCCCAGCAGCTATCCTTATGAGTCAGTAATATGAAATATTTAAAAATATATATGTTTACATTACTCAGGCACACCTCAAAATGACCTCACTCAAGTACAGCACAGAAAACTCCATATAAAATGGACAGGTTTTTATTAACTTCATAATCAATATCACACCCCTAAAGTTGTTTGTTGTTTTATGATCATTTACTTCATAGTGTACTTCATCTCTGGACCAAAAATAATTTTTGTTTCTCCATCAATATAATTCAGTCAGCCCTAAATATGTATTTATCTTGCTGAAATAACAAAAAAAATTAATGCAAAAAATGCAAGCAAACAAAGCCACTTGTATTGTTCATTCTAAATGTTTATGCCTTACCCACAATTCTCTAGTCACTGGCTCTATCTTACCCAGAAACCTCCGCTACCTTACGGACAATTCTCCAGCCCCCTTTAAACTCAGAACTACTTAGGACCAGCCACCACCACCTCCCACTCTCCGACACTGGAACTCCACCTATTCTAGGCCATTCTCAAATGATCACAATTCATATTTCTGTCTTACAAAATAAATGCAAACAAATGTGAAAACCAATGGTCCCACAGCTTAGGACCGCACCATATTGTAAACATCGCATGAGCATGCAGGAACACAAAATCATGAAAATAATCTCTGATGTTGGGCCCTTGCTTTTTCCCCTAACGATTCCTACTGAATACTTTCAACATACTTTAACATGAGCTCCTTCTCCTCCTGAATGTCAGTCATTTCAAATATTTACCCTGAATGTTTCAACTGTTCTGCATTGTCAAAAACCATCCCCATTGTTTACTGCTCTCACCAACAGAAGGCCTGGTTTTTTAAGCTGTTGCTGCTGTATTTCTGAAGTGAACACAGAAGCCTGGGCAGGTTCGTGGTTGGGACTCCAGGGGTTGAGACTTAGGCTATATTCATACCAAAGGGGTCTGAGAAATATACTGAAACACTCCACAGGACTCAAAGTTACTCTCACAATGGGCTGACATGGGACTATTTGCAGCCAGTTCCTTTCAGCACTTACCATGTCCCTCTGTGTCACGATATAGCTGTCGCCATCCCTGTCTCTGCACTGTAACGGGACGGACGAATGAAACTCCGAAACCTGGCGGGGAACAGAGAAACACATCACAAACAGACTCACATCTCCTCTTACTCCAGCCCACATCAGTCACCACCCCTTATGCCAGTAGAAATCTGCAGCTGGCAGTAAGGCCAGCCTGCAGTATCTCCTAGAGGAAGAGATTCAGGAACAATTTGCATGGGACACAGGTTGCAATGCTGCATATTCCATGTACATATTTTATGCAAATCCAAAAACTTGACATTTGTATTTTTGACTAGCTCTCCCCTTAGTAATAGTGTGCTTTTAAAAATATACATTTTTGTGCAATGAAGGACATTTTCACATTTCTGAGGACCTACTGGCTCTACTATGGCTGGTCTGGGGGCATTTGGGGTTCCTGCTTCGTGGTCGTGCTAGCCCACTAATTGCAACGCAGGACGTTTCAAAATCTGAATTTTACACATTCACCGAATTCAGTTGGCACTTAGCGCTCCAAACAGCCCTAAACTCAGTGTTAGCGCTTAGTGCTCCATACAGCCCTAACCTCAGTGACATGGGGTCAGCACAGCCACTGTACATAGTGGCACTGTCAGAAAGCATGCTGGGACTGATACACACAACCAGACATGCTGCTCTGAGGGGAGGGAAGGCTCCCCTTCCTAAATACTCAGCATAGACTCACCTTTCACCTGGGGAGATGATCTACTTGTCTACGGTCAGACTTGAACACCTATTACTGCCCAGAAGATCATGTGAATTGTGGGTCATCTCTCAATCTACAGCACTTCACATCTAGTTACCAGTGTGTGTTGGGAGTTTATTTTGCATAGAGCCCTCAATTGTAATGCTGCTATATTTCATTTTGTCACCTGATGTCAGTGGTGTGGTTGCTCAGTGATTCCCCACTGTGAGGAAATACATACATTCTTGAGAAGGTCGTAGTGCACGTTGTGAGAAAATTCCACATCAATAAATACAGAATGAAAACTTGCACACTCATTCTCCAAAGTGATATTTTATTTAACCACGTGGCAGTTAGTGTTTTGAGCCATAGGTCTGGCCTGAAGCATAAGTGTGCCACGTGGAAGTGTGCCACGATAAGCATTTTCATTCTGGATTTAGGCTTCTTCTTCACCACAGCTGGTCCAGACGTAAACTGGGGTTTACGCACTTCAGCTTTGGCTCAAAATAGTTACAAATAAGAAAAGAATTTCTCCATCTTATAGCTCCCCACCTCTGACGGGCTCTTCTCTTCCTTCCCTACTGTTTTTCTCTCTTTCCAGTGGATCATCTGAATAATATCACATCTGTATTAGGATCCATTTCTCTGCCGCTTGCCGACTCCAGGGATCCCAGCCCCAAACAGAGAGACTGGAGCTGGAGTCAGCTGGACCTGGACCGGTTCGCTCTGTGTTACAGCAGATCACAACCAGTCCCAAACCTCTATTCCTATGGAAACAGGTCTGCTCTGCTGGACCACTGTTGCATTTTCCCTGTTGCTACAGTAATTTGGTTTCCACTGAACTAATCTGCCTGTGGTTTAACTGCAGCCTGGACAACTCTGTTTAAGTGAACACTGCATATTCCTGCAAGTCAGGTTTCCCCTCGTACAGAAAAGGAACCTGTCACTCATCTGACCTGATCGACCATCAGCTGGGTGGTGTTAAGCCTGGTCATTCTGCAGTCACAGCTACAGTCCAAACTACACTTACCAATTAACTGCACCTTCAAACACAACTCAAAACGTCAACGAGGCGAGTACTTCACTCACCACACAATTAATAACCCGAGGCCCAACCCCCCCATCCCTCGCCCTCACTGCACACGTTCACATTTGGCATGGCCGTGGCCCTCAAACACGCAGAATCTGGTACAAGCAGGAAGTCGCATTACTCTGCCACTGGGTTTCAGCACCTCAGAAACATGTAGCCAGGGCCCATTCGAAGGAGAAGGAGGAGGAAAAATGGCTAAAAAACAGACAAAAAGAGAGGGACAGTAACTGGGCCCAGATGAGGAGTGGCGATCAGGCAGGGACAGGTGAGAGCCTGAACATACGGCTAAATCTCTATTTCTATATGAGGTACATGGTCACACATTTTCTAAATACAGAAAAACTCTTCATTACAGGTAAGAGAACACACTACACATGTTCACCTACTGCTGTACACGACAGGAAGAAGCATTTAATTTTTCTGCACAAATGTTTAATGATTGTGAAATCAGACTGAACACATTACTGCCTCAACCTGGTAGAGCAAACATACACCAAAACCCTGAGCTGAGCCACACAGGCATTTGCCTATGCATGAGCACACTTCACGCACAGGAAAATCTACTCAATTAATCAACATGTTCTGTCACAACAATTTGCAGAAACTGCCATTTTACTTGGTACGCGCTCCAATCAGACGTACTAACCGAGCACTCAATTCCACCCACCTTAACGGCTGAGGCCATTCCGGAAAACTGCTAGTGGGGTTCTCTACAGCAGGCCTGCAGCAAACACTGCCCCCAACACGGCCAAATGGCCACTTTCTGCCACCTTGCAGAGTGGAATGGAGGATAAATGGTCTTAATGTATCCACAGGTTTCCCCAAGGCAAGTAACCCTCTGAAGGAGACCCCTCGTCACTTCATGCTGCAGTTACCTGCATTTTAACAACCTCCATCTGAAGACGGTCAATGTAGAATTAGTCTGAGTGAAAAGCTTCATTACTCTGGGGCACAGCTACTGTGACAGAGGCACACAGCTCTCATCTGTGCGTCGCACAATCAGGCCACATCGTACCACTGCAAGGGGAACTGGGTCAATAACACAGAGCCATTTAAAACCGGTCATTACTGCCCTCTTCTCTCTACAGTCCTGTCCTCCAGGATGTACTGTATGAAAATAGCAAGTGTACACCTGCACTCTTTCACAGCTTGTTACACAATTAGGCCTGGCTCTTGAGTCCTTGTTACTTGAGTGTTGAGTGGATTTCTACTACAAAAAGGAAAATTTCACTAAAACCTGAGGCATGCAAGAGTCATTTGGCCACTCGGGGCAGGAGAAAATTTGAATCTCTGTCTAAATTCAAATAAGACTGATATCTACGGAGTAAAGCAGGCCTAACCCTAACCATCATCTAACAAAAAAAAGCTTCTGTGAGTTAGACATACGTAAGTTCAGAGAGATCAACAAGTTCAATTTTCAAACTATTTACATTTAAATTAATTTTGACATTTAAATAATTTTTAATTTCATCTCAAAGTCCCTGGATAAGAGACAGGTACAAAACCCAAAGACCAAAGAAGGCAAAGACCCGCTGACATCCAGTGACCAGCGATGACCACAATGACTCAAACAAAATAATTTATTGACGCAAGATATTCCAGAATCAGAAGGCAGTTTCGTCGGTCAGGCTGTAGATTTATGAAGCACACTGCATACGCCTACGACCTTTACTATGGAGTCGGAGCCAATAACTGCCTATATTCAACAAAAGCCTCCGCGACTCCTGAGGTCTAGCAGTATGTCACTTCAGGCAGTCATTTCTGACTGGCATCAATTCAAACTTTGAACAAATGGGACTTCAGTACCATCAGAATCCATGGAACAGAAAAGGAGAAATACAAACCCAAAACTGGAAAAGTCTGGAAACTGTCTTGGGTTCGTTCATGTTGCCATCACTTTTCCTACCACAAGGTTCACTCCAGCCTGCTGTCAGAGCCCATTCAGCGGGCAAGGGGATACCGATAAGACTCATTCCTTTAACTTGACTGGCAATCGTGTGAAAATATGAACTCCAAAGCCAATCTTTAATGAGGTCTGAGACTATGCAGCTGAGGTATGCATACAGATTCTGCGAGAATGATGAAATAGGCACTCCCGAGACGACTCCACCACCCAACGGGTTTCAACTCAGCACTTTTCTCTTTCATCTACATTAAAATACAGTGGAAAACTACAGTAAGCAACTTTTGAGATAATACATCATTACCACATGACAAGCTATACATCATTACCACATGGCAAGCTAGTCAATCAATGAGCTGATATTTACCAGAAAACAACCGTTTGCCACTCATGGTCAAAACAGTGACCTCAACCAGAAGACAGGCTTGGGGGGGGGGGGGGGTCCTGAGATTCTATGCATATTGGAAATCCACAGATGGCATGCATCACAGAATCCTTATCATGGCGAAGGTCCAGCGAACAAAATCCAAAAAACATGCCAACTAAGAGAACCATTGATGCTATGTCCATTGTTTACTTGGCAATTATCCAGAGAAAATATAATAGTTGTTTGTTTCGCTATTGCATACACACCGACATTACTTTGGTTTATATATACTCCGGAAGATGATGAGTCTACCAACAAGGTTCTCTGAGCAGCACTGACCACAGTCCCTCAGTATAGGGATAGTAAATAAAATATGTTAACTTAAATAGCTATATGACCTTGTGAGCTACAATGATGAGACAAGGACATGGAGTATGTTCATAAAATGATGCAGAGACACAATTATCATATCCATCGGTTTCAAGGCCAGCTTGAACAAGTGCCATACATACATACTAACCCTGATATCTTGAAAGCAGTACTCGCTGCAGTAACAGATGGCATGTAAGAGCGTCAGAGTGTAGCAGTGGACCTCTGAAGCAGGAATAAAAGCAGCATCAAGCACACCTTCAGGAATTCAATGAAAATGTAAACTGCCATGCTGAATGGTCCACAGCGGAATATGGCTAGTGATAAAACGCTATGAGCTCCTCCCCTCTCTTCCTGTCCGTCTGCCCTGAATCCACCCCTTTGGTCAACCTGCCTGTCATGGTCCTGCCTTACTACTCAGTCTGCCTGCCTTGGTCCCAAATCATTCTCTCTGCCCAGGCTCCACCCCTCTCTCCATCTGCTCAGGTTGTGCTCCACATTACATATAAATGCAGAGGAAGGGGTGGGTGCATCAAACACCACCTGTCCTTCTGCCCAGTTTTCTGACACAAATGCACACACACAGTGCACACCACAAACAGAGAGCACATTTGTACTTTAAGGCTATGCTCACACAACACATACTGCACATGCAAGCACACACGGACACACACTGAAATACACATTCCACAAGCACAAATTGACAAACACTATTTTAAGGTACCAATATGTTTTTGGACTTATCAGGTTGTTTATCACAAGAGTAAGACATGTTGTATTTCATAAACTAATAATCAATTTCCATTCTATTTAAAAAGGGTTAACCAATTAAGAACAACATTTCATCTCTGCAGCTCATTGATGAAAAATCAACCTCTAAACCCTTTGCAAAGGTTACAGACCATCTCTTCTTCACCCACTCATACAGGAGTTGACACAACTGCACTTTACAAATCATGTTTAATCATGTTCAATTCCCTTAAAAACTAAATTAGATGCACATGCATACACACTGAAAACAGCTGCACGATTACAATGAATTTCCTAGTAAAAAAACTATTTAATTTAATACTATAATAATGATGTTCTTTATGAAACCCAAGTCAAATAAACTTGAAGGCCGGCACTTTCATGCAACTGATGCATTCCATAGATACTCACAATCACGAAAGCATTAAAGACAAATAAAGTTACCAAACAAATGAATCATTTCTACGAATGCCTTCTTCAGGTCCAGCACGTGACTTGGTGACCTATTTGGTACCAATATTACAATAATTCTGTCTCATTAGCTGGTCTGTATTCCACCTTCCTTTTCATAATTCAATCACCTTCTTTCAGTTGACAACGTGTTGCATCGAAGGTGACAACTACTGTATAAAGAGCTCCCACTGTCATGACAATGACTCAAACTAATGTTTGGGATGTAGTACGCTTGCAGAATCTCAGATGTTTCCCAGTAACACCCAAAATCTAAATCCAGGCTAGGATGACTGTCCTAATTCAAACACCACTAACTCCACATTAGCTGCAATGTCACGGCACAAAACCACTTATAAATGTGTGTCTATATGCTTCAGCTCCATCGAAACAACACAGCCAGCCGCCCTTAGACTTTGCTACCTTTTGTGGGATTTCTGAATAGTGGACCACAATTTGAACATGAGGTTAAATAAACTGAAATCTGAGGCAGAGTAAAACATTTTAACTTCACAGAGTAAAAATAAAACTCTCAGCTCTGCATCAACATGAATTATGCCCCTTCAGTGTCCTCTTTCCTTCATGGATCAAATACAGGACATAAACAGTCACCTCCCACTCTCATTTTCTTTGTACAAGTAATTTTTCTTACGCTTTACACATTTCCCATTCATAGTGTTGGATATTTACTGAAGAGATTTTGGCTGAACATAATCCTTGGCTAAACATGAGGCAGAACATCGCCACAACACAACAGGTGCCTCATAATTCCACAGTCTTGCCTGAAATCTGTTAAAACAGCCACTGGAACAAACTCCCTGGCCTGATTTTTTTATATGAATTTCCTTTCAATCAATTGAGCAGCCAATTGACACCTAGTGCACATTGTGAACATTTCGAGTAATTCCTTAGCCAATAAAAAAAACTTTCACCACTAGTTCTTAAAAAAATAAATTAAAAAAACAACAGACACGGTAGCCCTTCGGGACTGGGTTCTGACCCCTGCGATAAGCCATTCTACAATGGTGAATACTCTCTGCGGTGAATACAGCTTCATACAGACAAATGTTTTTCATGAAACTTTACTGAAGGTTGGTTATCCAAGTACTTATGAAGCAGAAATTGTGGTTACAGAGGATTAACTGCACATATTGGGCCTAAACTCGCATACGTGTGCATATGTGCCTGTCAGTCCTTACCTTGAGCAGCCCCCAGGTCTCACAGACCTAGGCTGTACCTCATCAGGAGAGCAAGCCCACCGGCCCCCTGGGCTATAACCTCACGACCTCTCACCCCCCCAGCAGACAAAGGAAGGCTGTGTTCTGGTCCAGAGTATCCAATCACACAGCTTGTCCTCAGCAGCAGTTCACGCCAGCCAATTGCAAACCTGGAGAGAGAGGGTAATACATGGGGATTAAGGCAGAAGAATATGTAATACCAGCAGAACCATCCCAGGCCTAGTGAAGGAAGAGCTTCATAGCATCTTCTCATAGGCTCAGTGTGTATTTTTATTTAGTTCACTTAATCAAATTAAAACATACAGCTCAATCACAAACAACAGTTTATGAAATTGTTTGACTATGCAAAAAGAATAATAAAAACAACCTACACACTAACACTACAGCCAGTTACGCACTGCTCCAACTACACACTAACTCTACAGCCAATTATGTACTGCTCCAACTACACACTAACACTGCAGCCAGTTACGCACTACTCCAATTACACACTAACTCTACATCCAGTTACACACTGCTCCAACTACACATTAACACTACAGCCAATTATGCACAGTTCCAACTACAAGTTAACTGTACACAGTTACACATGGCCATTCATTATTCTGGGATGTTACTGTCAGTAAATCTAATGAGAGAAAACAACACACGCTAGAGTGTTCAAATTCAGATTCAATACCTGAACCAAACAACTTAGACATGTAATTCAAATTAGTTAACCAATTTCTTGCATTTAGATCATAATCACCCAGAGCAATAAGCATTGGTTTTGTCAAGAAATTAATAAAATGCCACATAAATGTAAATGGGGCCTAAAAGACACCAATAAACCCCTCTACAACAAGCAGAAAGTCAGATGAGCTGCGAATACAGGCCAGTGAGATGTTTTTAAACAGACCGAGTGACAGACATTTGACCCAGGTTCAGGTCTGATTTGGCTGAATGCAGCCTCTATGCTGAGAGACTTATCTAATAAATAAAAAATCTGTCATACAGATCAGACAGCAATCAGAATCATGCAGTGACACTTATTGGAGAAGACCACTCTGGCAGATCAGCAAGTCTATGCATTAGAAGACAGGTCTACAGTAGCTATAACCGTATTTCAGAAGGGATTCAACATTACTACTGCATTACTGAAGGGCGCAACCATAACTGTGCACGACTGAAGGGAGTGACCACAATTGTGTCATACTAATTGGAGCGACCATAACTGCATTTCCATCTGAACCTTCCACCGCCTCATTATGCACCAGGAGATCAACAGGTCCAATACATACACCCAAATGCAATAGTACATTTCACAGCCAAGTTTCCAGGTTGTGGAGTTGCTGGGTGGCTCAGCTCATTAAGGCACTGTTCTCGTGCATGGATAGGCTCCATGGTCTGGCACCAACTCTGGACCATATCAGTGTCGACTGTGGAAAGCAGCCCTACAGGGTGACAGACAGCTGGCACGAGCCTTACCCAGGTACGGGAGGGCTGAACTCAACCAGAATGGCAGTATCTCAGCAGAGCCCGCTGGTCAGTCAAGGCACCTAGAGGCCCACCTGTTCAGCTGTGCCTGAGTGTCTTCCTACAGCTTATGTCTGTGCAAGCCTTGCGAACTGTCGTACCGTAAGAAGCAGCATCTTACATCACATGCTCCAGATTAGCGCACATGCTACTCTGTGCTCTTCCAGCAAGTGGGCATTGTAGCAGAAGGAACTGATGATAAACATGATTGAGCACTCCAAACTGGGAGAAAAATGGGGTAATTATTTTTGTTTAAATTCCAGGTTCTGAAAGACTGCTTCAAATCCATAATAATGATGACTGAAAACAGCCAGCGTGCTCTGGTTTCCAGCTTCATGGTCCTCCTATTATACAGAAGAGCTCAGCAGGAGCTCCAAGCAGAGATCCTGGTTTCAAAGAGGAACGGATCTGCAAGACCAGGGTGGCAGAAGTTTAACCATTACCTGCAAATGTCGCTACTGGTTCAACATCTAAAGAACACCCTCCTCTCAAACCATAATGTCAAGATTAATCACACAGCTAATCAAATAGTCACCAAATAGAGCCTACATTTGTAAGATATGCTGGTTCCCCAACATAATTAGATCTAATTCGTTTTTAGGGTTGGCTAAGGTGGTTATCGAACAAGGATGTGGGATTTTTAAATTTTAACAATTATTTGCAGGAGTCGTTTCCAAAGGAAATTGTACTTTCAGTAAAAAAGGGTGA
This sequence comes from Anguilla rostrata, assembly GCF_018555375.3. Lineage (NCBI taxonomy): Eukaryota > Metazoa > Chordata > Actinopteri > Anguilliformes > Anguillidae > Anguilla > Anguilla rostrata. The sequence continues at coordinate 17,801,678 of NC_057947.1, forward strand.
CAAAATGGCTTTCTGTTAGTATATAGGCTACTCGTTTAGAAACTGACCTTAAACTATGATTATATTGGTTTTTGTTTCTTCGACGGGTTTTCCCCTAAAGTAAACAATTGAGGCAAATGCATGAAGACTCAAAGACTTGCTTTGTAAATTAACTCATTTCCAAATGCCTTGTTAGACAAGTTCAACGCAGACGGTTAAAACAACAAACAATAGTGTATGGCTACAGTGGGCAATACGTTCGTATATCAAATTAATTAAACGGTGAAACTCTATGACCACGACGTCTTCACCTCGACATGACTTTTTTTTTTTTTTTTAAACAGCAAATGTCCTACTATAGCCTATTTGCACTCAAGACGAACAGTATTGCAACATGTTAACCCTTTACAATTCTCTTTTCGCCTTCGCTGTTTATTCTTGCTTTGCTTTAATAACTAGCCAAAATCGAACTTCACCAACTTTAAGTTGCACATACTGTAACAGAATACGACCATTAATTGTTCCATCAGCTTCATATAACTGTGGTGCTCAGAGAAAAACTGCCAGAACAATTCAATGGTTAGTGAAACTGAAAAGCTACAACAAAACAAAACAATCCCCCTCAACAAAAGTTTCCGATTCAGTAGAAGTGTGTTGCATTGCTTCCACTCACGTGTACAAACACAACAATGTTTAAAAACAAGGAAGAAACAAAAGACACGGAGCATTCAATGCAAATGTTGATTCTGATAAAGTAAATAAATAAAAATAAATGAATTAGCCTAATTTATAAACACGAATGTAAAACTGCTGCCTTATGCGCAAAGATAATGGCTTTCCCTTGCATATCCTTACAAACATTTGGTAGTCGGGAGTCACTGGAAACATGGCTCAAGCAATCAACATTTCCCCTTCAAAGACTTACATCTGTTTTAGATATCATGTTGAAGACTAAGATTTTTTGGTACAGCGTACGGATTCAAATAGCCACATCGTGAAATATTCTAAACAGTGTAATTTTAAGAATAAATGGCTGCCGTCCCAGGCAGCAAGGCCAAGCGTGTTTACTGCCGGCCAGTAAGCGTCAGGGATAGCAGAAAGTGGATGTACTCTATAGACAAAACTTACCCATTTGTGCCAAATAAATAAACTCCGCATTGCGCGTGGAATATTTTCCATTGCCACAAAAAGATCTTAGGTGCAGATGAGCAATCTTAGCATCACAAATTCCATCCTATCTTTTTTTTAGAAAGATGTGCTTATTCCGCAAACGACACCTTTCGCACAATTATAATCTTGAGGATAATAAAACCTGCAGTAAAATAAACACAAGAAGGGCAGTATGATACGGATCATTTACTATAATTTTCACCAGTGGCAATCCACAATAAAATCTCTGCGCTTTACCAGGATAGGTTAGCCTACACCAAACGGCCAAAAAAATCTCCAAGACGTTTCAAACGTGTGCAACTTTTTTTCCCGTTCTTTCAGAGAAGTTGTTCCTGTTTCGCCAAAGCTTGGGGGGAGGGGAGCGTTTCAGCAGTAAGCTCAGCCAAAGATTAAACAGCATTGACAAAAACTCAAAAGAATTGGGGAACGAAAGCGATGCCGATTCACTGTGGCAGAACACAACGGCAAAATCGTGTAGGTCTGCAAGCTGTACATTTTAAAAGCCTGTGTTCAATTCTCCAGCATTTAATTGTAGGTAAACACGTACCTCATATGCCACTTTTGCTTGGTACGGTAGGCTAATATCATGTATCTCCTGGTGAAGGATTGACAGTGCTATGCTTAATTTCACATAGGCCTACTGTGATTTGTGTGCAGTTTCTCAGTCATCTTAATTTAAATGTAGAAACGAATTACCAATTTGACACATACGTTCTCTGTCCATGAAAAGCAGTGCTTTTTTTCTAGTTTCATTGATGTCATTTACATTAACCAAGACAGCAGTATTTCCACGGGACAGAGTACTTTCAAAAAACAGTGCCCTATATCCTTTCTCCCCTGCTTTTGGTACAACAGAAAATCAGTACACCGGGGTAGACTACCACTGAATTCTTCAAATATCCGTCAGAGAAGCTTTCCCTTGTTCCTTAACGAAGTACAGCAGCTACTTCGCTGCTAGGGTAAGTAGGGGGTAGGTACTAGGTAGTTGTGAAGAGGGAGGAACGATCGCGCTTTCATGAAGGAAGAATCATGCAATGTGCCTCGGAGTTCATAACAGTAATACCTCCGCAGAGTATAATCACCCAAAATGTCTCGGTGCCACAATGAGAACTGGGCACAAATAAAGCCAAAGCATTATTCAACTACGTGAAAATAATTAGGAATTCGTTTTGTTTTGAATACACGGGTTCTTTCTGCAACACACATACCATCTAACGATCCTCGTGTCTCCCCTGTCTAGTTCTGTGTGTTGGTTTAACCCAAATTCTAAGTCGCAATTCTAGGTCAGGTCTGTGCAACGTGTGCCACTGAATATATGAAATGCTTGCAGTCAGTGCCGGAAAATGTGTAATTATATCAAAACGAGAAAGAATGTTGTCGTTACTGGAAATTGATGATACTAATATCACTATTATTTAATTAAAAGCACGAAACAATGCACGATTTTATGTTTTTCCTAACCCTGCAGATCTACAAATATTCTAGCTACATTTAACTGCCTGTAATTTGCAAAAAATAATAAACTGCCAAATCGAATACTGTTATATTGAATTACAGGAAAATTGTGATATTTTAAAATGTTTGTTATAGACACCAGTAGTTGTTTCAGAATTAAATAAAAAGGGGTGATACTGAAATATAATAAAGCCATTTAAACTGTGCACTGTTTCTGCAGCAATAATACAGAACGTCTTTTTCTTATTTTAACTTGAAAAAATCAAGCAATGTTGTCTAAAGAATGGAAATAGTCCAATAAGGCTAATTTATTGTGTGTGTGTGTGTGTGTGTGTGTGCGCGCGCACACACGCAAATGTAGGAGATGTGGTGCCTGTTGCAGGCTGTGCTAGCTGATTGTTGGTTAGCTAGTTCTTAGTTACTTCCAGTAATACTCACAAATCTTATTGGTTCAGTTTGGGGAGATGGTTCAGTTCGGAGAGACTAACAATATTTATATGCATAAACCACCTTGGGGAGTCCAAGGTACATACACCCTACCACCACCCACGATTCAGCAGTAAATTCTTCACTCAGTCCTGGATGCTAAAGGCACACAAATGGCAGATCTACATATAATTGCACCCAGTAATCTGAGCTTTCTCATATCCTCACCTGATTCCTCCACCCATCCATTCCCTTTATTTAAAGCTGAGTGCTGTAAGGTAAACAAACATTACACATACATTACAGCATTTAGCACCTCTTATCAGAGCACTTACACAATTACTAGCATCTTACATTGTATCTTTTACAGCTGATATATCACAATGCAGTTAAGTACCTGCTCAAGCACAGGCAGTGTCCTTACCCGGAATCGACTGCGACCTTCGTTAGGAGTTCTTACCCACTGTGCCACACTCCGTCCTCCAAACAACACAGGGTCATCCCCACCCTCTGTTAGTAGCCATGAAACAGGAGCATTCAAGCCCACAGCAGCTGCCTGTCAGTAATACTGCAGACACTCTCTTTTGTGAGATTCACAGGGGCACAGCATTCGATGGCCTGCAGAGCCACTGCAACAATGGAATGCCCCTCTCTTTCCTGGGGTGTGGGACTGAGCATGCCCCTGAAACACACGCACGTACCGTCTGACTCACATGCACATGCCAGCACACGCACATTTACTCAAACACATACACTAACACACATTCACTATCTCTCACACATTCATTGACACACATGCACACATTCACTCACACACACAATGGACAACGACTACACACATGCACATATTTACTCGCACCACACATGTACACCGACTGACACATAAACCCCCTGTGTTGTCTTATTTATGCATTTTATTTCATTTGAAATACTGTTTTAGAAATGGTTAAACTTAATATTTAGCTGTTCACCAATATTAAGAATGTATTTCATGATTTTGTTTTAAGTTTATGTTTAAACTAATTTGTCATTAGCCTGGGCCTTCTCTCTGGATGAATACTAGTGGAGATCATTAAGATCCCTCGTGGTCATCTTTAATCCTCATACCAAACCCAGGAACGCTCTCAGTCCAGCTGTTTGACATGAAAGAACCAATTATGGTCACTACACTCCTAAAATCTCCCAAAAACTTGAAGTGTTGAAGGAGCGAGGAGTGAAAGCAACAGGTTCTGAAGAGAACATCCCTCGTATTATGTTCCAACTGTTGAGAAAGAAAGAGGGAGCTGACCTGCATATGCTAGGAAATACTCAAACACTCAGAGAATACTACAGAATCCATCAAAACAGCAATTAATTTGTGAGTGACGTGCGCAGTGTCGAAAACAGTGCCGGTGGACCACAGTGAAGGAGCGCGTCTGTTATGTTGCTGACACGTGTGCGGAGATGGCATTGTCACGTAATTGTCATTGCGGCAGCACTATTTGCTTGAGGAAATCTATTTAGACGTGTTTATAGAAATATCGAAATGAACATTACAATACGCTAGAAAAGACATGCAATGAAAATGCTTCGCCTGTGATGCGCGGGAGATGGGAGCTGTGGCCTTCCCCTTCGTTCTTCAGAAGCGGCAAAATGTCACATTGCACACCAACAGAGGGAGGTGGCAACACGATAGGCCTAAAACGCAACAAAGCGAAAGCCACACAGCCCATTGCTGGCAGAATTATGAACAATGATACTGGCAAGCCATTGTAAATTTCCAAATGGAACTGAGGCAGGAGCAATGTGGGTGGGGGTTGTGACGTGTTTGTGGTTCACTGTGATGCGTAAGCACACGGGGAAACTTGGGGGATTAAAGTGTTTGTTTGCCTTCTAATCCTTTGCACGAACCCATCCTATCATCGTATACCCCAGCGGTTTCTGCGGAATTCAACAAAATTCATCACAGTTGTTTCTACCATTTTGCTTCACCAATTGTTGTCTGCATATATTGAAAAGCAACCATGATATTTATCTGAAAGTGAAATAATACACACTCTCTTGTCTTCCCTTGTATTTGGGCAAAGAAATGATAGTTGTTTCCCTACATCTGTGTTTCATATGCACACATGTACGCCTACTGTACTGTTTGCGTGGGTACAAGTGTCAATGCAAGATCAGTAATTGAGTTGTGCGCAGTGTTGAACATTGACACTTATTGTGAAGTTATAGTTCAGTAAAGTTACTTGTTGTGTGTTAACACTCCAACAAGGGATGACAGCATAGTGGGGCTAAAGGTCAAGTTTATTTAAGGTGTTTGTGCCAAGTGTTATTCCGCAGTGCATTCTGGGAACATTCGTGCTAGACCTTTTAATGAGTGTGGATGAAAAAGATTTTTTTTAAAAACCTTTTAAAATAATTATTTAAAAGCCCGAAGAGATGAACACATAAGATGAGCAAGCAAAGTGAGAGCAAAGCTAGTGCCGTGTATGGACTAGGAGGGAAGCAAACTATGAGTATCCCGTCCTTCTGTCTCTGTCTGTCCAAATTCAGGCTTTACCTGTACCTTACTCAAGCTTTGAGCTGGGTGGTATTCTCAAAGGGACCCTAGCAGGTCAGAGCTGTGCGGTCCTGTTCTCCCACGCACACTCACACACACGCACACAAGGACCACTCATCACACACAACCTCTCCAACCCTCAGCTCAGACTGTCTCAGTGTGGATGAGACACCCTCAGAACAGGAATAGGACAGAAGTGGGTTTCATACTTGTTATATTTACTTTATTAGATAAAGCATTGCAGCAGGAGTAAGACATATAAATATGAGGTTTTTTGTTCTTTATAAAATTATAACAATACAAAGGACAGACAGCCGTGGCTAACAATGAATCTCATTTGCAGAGAAATAGTGTGGTGTGTGTGTGTGTGTGTGAAAGAGTGTGTGTGTCTGCGTGTGTGTGGGTGAAAGAGTGTGTGTGTGCCTGTGTGTGTGTGTGTGTGTCAGGAAGGCTGCCCCTAGCTGACTGCTTCATGGGTCCCCAGCCTGTTCTCCCCCTTTAACCCTCATCCATCAGCAGAACAGCGGCTCTCTGTCTCCTGCAGGGGCTTGGCCTGAAAGACACTCTCCTGGAATCGCCTCAGCATTAATCTCCAGGAGCATGGCCAGGGGGCAGGCCAACATTTTATGTGACATCCTAACTATGTTATCCTGCTGCCACAACCTTGTGAAAACATTGTGAGAATGACGTGTCAGCGGAGATGTGTCTCAACCCAGAGCCAGCATCAGGCCCACATCATACATCACACCGGGCTGGGCACTGACAGCTCATACTGGGCACTGGAAGTTCACGCTGGGCACTGGCAGCTTAGGCTCTGCTTGCCCAACCTATCAGCCCTTTCCCTGGTGATGGCTTTGTGTAAGCACACCTTGCTTCCCTGCTCACCTTGATACTCCCACTTCCTACATTTTCTCAGGTACATTGCTTCACAGTCGGAATTCACGCATACATTATAATTAATTACTAGCAATTATTGAGAATACTTGACACTATGGTAGACTGTAGGCAGGTCAAACTTTTCGACAGACACAGCTGCAGCGCCCATCAAATGTTTGACCCCAAGGTGCAGAGCTCGCAGGTCTTCTGTACTGAAGCATCAGCCTAATCTACTGTTGGTTGATTTTCAATCACCTAACATGACGAATAAGCTCAATTCCAGCCAGTGGTGCTGTGCACCTCATGGCCAGATCATTGAGTTTGAAATGGTGAGATGAGAGTCTGTGCGTAGGAAATGAGTCACATGTAGCTGGTCAGTGCAAAAACTAAAATAGCTAAATAGGTTACAAAAGGTGCTCCCACTCAAACCATTAAAAATCCAAGAAGACAAAGAGAGAAAAATTCATCTGAGTTTACTAGCAAACTTGGATGATACAAGAAAGTGCAAAAAGAAAGCATTTTGCCTTCATGCCTTCATCAGTGCTGCTCCCATATATGCATATACATGCAGAGAAACCTCCCGTGCTGTGTGTGGCTCTGCTCTCCATACAGTCCTGAATTGAGTATTTCTGTGAAGCCTTGTACCTACACTGAGAAATCTGAAACACAGATGGAAAGAGCTTACCTTGTATTTACTAAATTAGGCAGAGTGTGGTGAATATGATACCTGGTCTTCCACAAACAACTGCCATTTAAGGAAAAATTATCTTATTTTCCATAATAGCCGTTCTTTTATTCATATATACAATATTTTGTATACACAAGTCACAAATCCGCACATACAGTACAGGGTCCGGGTATACCAATTATTAATCGTGGGAATCCTCTGCGACATATGGGTTTTGAGCCTGTAAGTGTATAAATGACTATAGAAGAAGAGAAGAAGCCTGATAACTTGCTGTTACTGATAGGATGCAAATGAGTATCAGAATTGCATATCTGCACAGTGACAGGGGTGAGCTGAGGGCACCATACAGGCTCATTATAACCCATCTCTCCTCCGTCAGTCCTCGGTTTATCTCATGTTCTCCCTCAGAGACTGGGCATGTATCCCTGCATGACTGGTTGCCATTGTGGCCTGGATGTCCACCCACCAACTGAAGCTCAAACTGGCCCAGATATAAGTCCTGTTCCTCTCAGCAAAGGGTTCCCCGCAGATTGATTAGTTCAATTCCTTTCTCCCTCCCACTCAGCTAAGAGACTTGATGTGACCTACTGAGCTTCTATGAACTCATTGCAGCAACCACCTCAGGAGGATCACATCAGGAGAATCCTCCCCATCCTCATGCAAGAGGCAACGCAGCTACTTGTATGAGCCCTTGTAATCTGGACTATTGTCTGGACTATTGTAATGCTTTGCTGGCCAGACTACCAGCCTGTGCTATCAGGCCACTACAACTGGTCCAGACTGCTGCTGCTCACCTGGTCTTCAACCTGCCAAAATTTACAACCCACTTTTGAACAACTTTCACTGCCTTGTAGTGGCTGCCTGCATTCAATTCAGATCTCTCACATTGGCATACTAACCTGCAAATGGAACTGCCCCATCCTATATTCAGACAATGATCACACTGTACACTCCAAATTAGGCCTGTCTGTTCAGCATCCACCTGCCAGCCGGCTGTCCCATCCCAGCAGCTGCTCCTCAAGACTCTGGCTCTCCTCTACTCTCATTCCCCAAAGGTGGAGCAACCTTCCACAATCAGGAAAGCAGACTCACAAAACTCACATCTTCAAATCATAGCTCAATGTTTCCGGTTAAGACAATGTTTAAGGTCAACATGCAAAGGTCATGCTGTGTCAAACACAAAAAAAACTATCATTTTCTTTCTTCAGTTGGGTACTGCTGACTCGCTGTCTAAAAGTAACTGAAAGATTAATATTATTACTTACCAAAGGTCTGCACACAGCAAAAACATAAGTATTTATTTCACACGTAAACCCTGCAGCATCTGTTTGGTGGCTTGTTCATACTCTGGACAGATTAAAAGGTTGCATAACAAAAACATTTTTATTTTATTAATTGAACCACGTGATTGAGATTAACATCCCTTTTGCAAGAGAGATGTAGCAAGACGAGCAGCAGTACAGTATACACACACAGCATATAAAACAGTCAAATCCCCACACATGGAGGTTATTAGTTTGCTGTACTATGTCTAGTGAACACACAGTACACACAGCTACATAAGTACACATTGTTATATTATGGAAGAATGAGACTTCATGAACCACATAGTGGGCGGTGCTATCAACAAAACAAACCAATGCTGTGAGCTTGGCACTGAACCATGTTTTTTTTTTACCTCAAATTTATTCTCCCATTTTGAAATCCACAGCGGTGAGAGACCCGCTGGGTGAATAATAGCGTCTGCGCCTACACAGGGTCACCTCAGGCTGGCGTCTAACTCCCACCATCAGAGCCTGAGTTTGTATTTCATACATACAATGAGGCCCCCTATCTTAGCCCTGCTAAATTTATGAACCACAATACTTTTTTTTAACTTAGCATATATTTTGAGACTGGCAGTGAGACCAGTATTTTCCAGCTACAGTGCTTGTTTCACACTGAATGACTCTTGAGCAGAAATGAGAAATGAGATGAATAAACTTTCCTTTCTTCCCTCCCACCACTCCTCAGAGCCATTACTGCAGTCTTAGAGAGCACGGCAACGGCACACCTACTCACACATGCACACACACTCAGAGCACAACTGCAGCACAAGCAAGCAAACACACCACACATATACATACATTTGCACATGCATGCGTGCATGCATGCAAAACGTGCATACATGCGCAAGCACGTGTACACAAATATGAACATACACATGCCAAATGAGCAATCATTCACAGTTTAAATTTGATTATGTCCATGAAATAACGGGTTCCACCCTCCCCATCCATCCATGTATCACAAGATTAGGCACTGACCTGGAATGGCTTGGTGAAACATATCCCAGCTAACAGCCAGACCCATGAGAACAACGTACATTTACTCATTCAAACTGGCCCCTAATTGAGTGACATGCAATATACCAGGAAATCCACACATTTGTATATTTATAAACCTCAGCTGCACATGCCTGCCAATTCACAGGACCAACTGTTTACCATTGGTGGCACGTTTAACCATGTGCAGCTCAGAGCAGCAGCCCCACAAGGAGCAGCAGTGGGCAGCGAAGGCCCACTCCCTGCACCTCCTCCTTCACAGGCTCATTCAGAATTATAGGTCTCTCACACAGCAGCAGTGCGAGTGGACTCTCAGGTCTGGGCAGCTGGGTGTGAAACTCAAGGTCAAGATCCTATTATAGCAAATAATGCTCAGAACATGGCCTGCATGGCCTGGTCATAACCCACTTTCTGTACAATTCCATCTGTGTGCAGATCATCATCAGAGCATTAACAACTTCATTTTGACTCCCTGCCCGAAGGGCATGCCCTCACTACTGTGGGAATGACCCATTTAACCAATGGCACCACAGAGACACAGTAGCATTCAGGGCTTGCAGGCCACCACATCAGGAAGGAAAAATGTAATAATACCGTAAGAATTAAAACAGGCATAGGTGATAACCTAAGTGACATTATACTTATATAAAACTATAGCTAAATGATTTATTTAAAAATAAATGTACATTTAGGCATTTAGTGGACACTCTTATCCAGACTGACTTACACAAGAGCATATAAACAGGTTTATGTAAAGATCAACTAGTAAGTTATTAGGGTCACAGCCAATAGTAGCCTAGTAGCCATTCATACATAACTTACTTAAAAGTAGGAGAATTATGTAAACCTAAAGAAAATTGCCATCATAAGTGCAAGAAGGAGAATGAAAGAGAAAGAGAAAGAAAATGAAATAACCAAAAAATTAAAGAGTGAGAAGAAGAGCATGTGAAAGCACGTGGAGTAGAGATTATGCAGCTGAATCCAGACTTCCTGGAGTATTTCTGAAAGACAGCCAAAACAACAATTTTCCAAAGAAAACAAAAAAAACAAGATTTCATGGTCTCAGATATAACTTTACAATTGGGACATAAATATGGAATACACTACAGGTTACACATACCTAAAGATTAGCTCCACAGGGAGCTTTAGCCTAGATGAATTAACTGAAAGAGAAACCACAGAGCATTTTAGGCAATTAAAAATAAAATTAAAATTGATACACCAATTACAATTTGGCTCAAAAAATTCAAATCAATAATTAAACCAATTACACAATATGGCACCAAAGTATGGGACCTGCTTACAAAGCAAGAATTTTGTAAATTTGGACAAATACCCAACTGAAACACATTTCAATAAAAATTATCCTCTACATACAGGAAAACACAAAACAATGAAGAGACCCCCATTCATTTCATTACAAGACCCAAAAATGCCAAGAGCTGCATCCGTAGAAGAGTAGTCCGACTCAGCTGGTTCTGAGGATCAGGTCACTAACCCCTACGAACACCATGCAGCCTCAGGACAGCACCATCCCAACAGAACCCAGACCCATTCAGGGTCACTGAAATTAGGGCAAAACACAAACAAAATGATTATGTGTACAGGCTGGTAAATGGCTGCTAATACAGTGCTGGCATTGTTAAAGGAGATGGATGATGCACTGTACTCACAGTTCAACAGCCACACCATGTTTAATTCGTCAGAGTTCAGCATCTCATATCCAATAGAAGGTATTTATGAGATATGCAAATAAGCTGTAAAGGAACTAATCTTTCGGAAGGAAGGAAAGGGGCCTCCTTGTGGCCTGGAGGAGCCACCACGCCAAACCGCAGGTAGAGGGAATACGGTCTCAGTGGCACAGCCATCTCACTCAGTAAAGGGTCCCGGGGTGAAAGGTATCCCGGTGTGACCCCGTTTATGGTACATGTGGGCGAGTGGAGAGTAGCACAGTGATTAATTAGGTCATTGTCTCTACCTCAGTGCAGGGAGGTTAAATCTGTAATTAACAACCTCCCCTCCTCCTTGGCTGGGAGGGAAACTGGGTCAAAGGTTAATTACACCTTTGGCCTTGAACCAGTGAAGCAAAGCAGTACATCAGGCACATACTGAGCTAATGGAGCTGTAAAGGGTGTGTAAAGGGTGTGCTCAGACAAGCCCTCACAGCCATCAAACGCTGATGAGCCTGTGCTCCCTTCTGACACTGAAGCCCCCTGACTCTGGGCCCCTGTGTTCTGAGCAGTGTCCAGAAACACCTGTTTCTTCTGTAGTCTTTCCACACTAGGTGGAGACAGCCTCACTGCTGAACTCATTACAGCCATCACAGCTCTACTCATCTACCTCCCCTACAAACCTGTGAAATCAGCTATTCACTGTCCCTGCAAACCAGGCAAGCTGTCCCACATCTCCACCATTATTGGACAGAGCTACAACTTCTGTTTATATCTGAAGAAATCATACCACGAACAAAGAAAGAAAAAATGCTGACGGAACACACCGGAACTGTGCACGGCACATGAAACCTTACTACTCCATTTCACTGCACTGGAGTAAATCAATACTGAACAGCCTTTAAGGGTGATCAAGGAATATATTTTTGAATTCTGATCGAAGGCTCTGCTTTTCCTCAGTGTAGATGTAGAAGTAGAGTGAGCACGAGCACCCAAGAAGCCCCCATATGGCTATTTGTGTGGGGAATCTGATTTTAGAGAACTGGACAGTGTGGGGAATCAGATTTTAGAGAGCTGGACTCTGTGGGGAATCAGATTTTAGAGAGTTGGATTGTGTGAGGAATCTGTTTTAGGAGAGCTAGTTGAAATCACATTTTAGGAGAGATGGTTTGTGTGGGGAATCTCTTGCATGATATTTGCTTTACACATTTCCCATTAGTACCTCAGTGCTCCTAATGCAGACCTATTATCTTTTGTGTGGGGAATCAAATTTTAGGAGAGCTGGTTTGTAATCAGATTTTAGGAGAGCTGGTTTGGAATCTGAATTTAGGATAGCTGGTTTGAAATCAGATTTTAGGTGAGCTGGTTTGGAATATGAATTTAGGATAGCTGGTTTGAAATCAGATTTTAGGTGAGCTGGTTTGGAATCTGAATTTAGGAGAACTGGTTTGAAATCAGATTTTAGGTGAGCTGGTTTTGAATATGAATTTAGGAGAACTGGTTTGAAATCAGATTTTAGGTGAGCTGGTTTGGACTCAGATTTTAGGAGAGCTGGTTTGTGTCTATTCAGAACAATTGGATTCTGTGGGGAATCAGGTTTTATGAGAGCTGGTTTAGAATATGTTTTTATGATAAATGGTTTGAAATCTGATTTTATGAAAGCTGGTTTGTGTGGGGAATCTCTTTCATGGCAGTTGCTGTACATATTTCCCAGAGTACCTCATTTCTTCCGAGTGCAGACCTAAAAATAAAACCGGCCTGACACAATGATAGATCAGAGCTGAACTGTGATGCCTGATTGTACCTACCCCTGTTTCCCCTGCCTGGGTAAGCCCTGCTCCTGCAGGGTCTCCCATAACAGCAGTTCATTGGCAGAGGAGAGTGAGCCTATACAAAATCACCCCTATGCACACACGCACGCACACACACACGCTGTTTCATGTTTACTTCCAGAATTTGGCCCCTCCCCTGGGACTCATTCCACATTCTCTCAACCCCCCCACTGACGCCCCCCCCCCCCCCACCTCCACACCAGCCCCCAAGCCTCACTGCATTCTTTCCCTCCCTCACTTTCCTTTTCCCTCTCTTACGCTGTCTTCTTCCATCACTCTCCCTCTCTCCTTTGGCTAAAATGCAGGGCAGTGAGGAACTACTGAGTAGCTGAGGTAAGGTTAGGTTTAGGGTTTTGAAGAGATATTTGCACAGCAAGATACAACTAGAGCACAACAGGATAGAATGGCACAGCACAGTTACTTATATCACACAGCTATTCCACAGTACAGCTACAGCACAGTATAGCACAGCATAGTACAGCCACAGGGCAGCACAGTATAAATACAGCACAGCTATAGCTACAGCACAGCTACAACTTTGCACATTCAAAAAAAGCTCAGCTACAACTACAGCAAAGCTGACTACAGCACAGCAGAATATGGCACAGTGCAACTACAGCACAGCAGGGTATAGAGGGGGAGGGAAAGAGAAATGGAGAGAACAAAAGAGACAGGAGACAGAGTGACTCAGTAGAAACGGTGTTGCACTGTACTGGGGTCCCTGGGTATCAACATACCAAGTCTCTCCTAATTACCAGCTACTGCCAAGCCTCTCCATACTGCCGCAGGGGAATGCACTACCACACCCTCCTCTCTCTCTCTCCCTCCCTCTCATTTCCTTCTTCTTTTTTCCTGTTCTTCAGCAATTATGACACGCCATGTCTGAGATCCACAAGATCCCAGTGGTGGGTGTGGCCTGTGGAAGCAACACTGCTTCCAGTCTCTTTGGCCTTGTGGAGCAGGCCACTTTCCTATTCCCCTGCCCAACCTAGGCTCTGTACCCCAGGGCAGTGTGTGAGCACAGCAGGGCAGCTGGCCAATTGGATGAATAAATGGCTTTAAAGTAGAAATTCACCAAAAGCTTAAAAAGAATGTGTCTATAGATGGCAATACAACACAGAGCATGATACAGCAAATTATCTGCCTAATATAAGATAGAAAAGATGGAGAAATCTTGCCAATCAATTCCTTTTTAATAGTAAAAGTGTACATTAAATTCAATTTTATTTGTACAGCATTTTTTATGAAGGGCATTGTCACAAAGAAGCTTTGCAGAAATCTGGGCTTGAAACCCTCCAAGAGCACATCTAGGGTGACAGTTTAAAAAAAACTCTCTGGCTGGTAGAAAATGTGGTTCAGAAAATGTTTAAATTAATTTTAAAACTGAAAGCTGGGGAGCTTGTGGTGGGTGTTGCGCTGCTGTGTCACACACCAGCACTGGTGTCAACTAGAAATATGTACTATGGAAGTATTAGCAGGAAGCTGCTCATATATGAATATATCTAGTCAACCAATTATGAAACTTCATTAGTATACCACAGAAACACATTAATCTGGAGACGCACCTAAAACCTAAACCTTAAACTGTTTGTCATTAACTGAACATGCCATCTGTGTAAAAAAAAAATATATATATAAAGGTATTCTTTGGGTTCCATTTAAAATTCTCCAGATTCTTCCATGTCTGGAGTTGACTTACCTAGTGTATAAAATGAGTGCAGCATCTGGCAGTAGAAATGCTGTTTGCTGAAACCTGTTCCTTTCCATGCAGCATTACATCTGCTAACAATGAGGCCTCTGTTCCAGGGAACAGCTCTCCACTGGGCACAAAGACCAGTTACTGATCTCTCCAAGCTAAGAGCAAGCGGAGAAAATCATAGAAAATTAGGGGTGGTCTTGCATAATAAAGAACAATCTTCATTTCTCTCTGTCCTACTTTTTTTATGTCCAGTTCTGGTTCGGAGAGCACAGAGGCATGATGGTACACTGTCTCTTTTTCACCTCATGGGAAATTAACCCAGAGAGCCAACCCCTAGAAACCACCACTGTGGCACACAGGGCAGCACTCTGTGAATAAGTTATGCCTTAGCGAGTCTAGCCCCAAACCTATACAGCTTTGAGTCTGATGCTTTTTAGGAATTCCCAAAGAAACGACTGCAGTGACCACACTGTCACTCTTTACAAATATTACTTCCTGTACCCTCTGACCGCACGTAAATACACAGACTTAAGATACTTTAATTTGAACCAAATTGTATCAATATGAACCAAAAATGTATGTTCTGGATTCAACCAATCATAACATTTATCCATAGTAGAGATTTCTGGAATGTACGCATGATGCCATTTTAGCTTAAAAAAACCTCTTTGGTCACAATTTTTTCTCTCACTTCAATTTTTATTTCTCACTTGCTAACAAATAATAACCTAAAGAATAACACTTTTTATAAATTTATTTTTGTTGGCCGCAGAAATTAAATGACTGTATGGGTCAGCTTCACAGACACAGATCAAGCTTAGTCCTGGACTAAATTGAATTCTGTATGGACACTCTCCATTCAAAGCTGAATTTAGTCTTGGGCTAGGCTTAATCTGTGTTCCTTCTGGAAACCTGAACCCTAAGACAACACAGATCTACTGTGAGTGAATAAAGTTCCTTACCTCTTAAGCACCACACACTGTAGAGTTGAACCTGGGTGAGTGACGGACCTATTTTATTTGCATTCCTTTCATTGTACATCCTGCATTAAGACACACAGTTTTGCACACTAGTGATCAACAGCCAAAACAATCTCCTGCACTGTATTGGAACTCATGACATGTGACACCACTGTCTTTATTAGTTCACTTCCAACAGCAGTATACATATTGAATAGGCCTAAGTATGAAATATTCTGGACATGGATTATTCTGATACAGTTTGTATATTTTAAATATTTTAGTTGCACACACAAACCACAGTAAATTAGTTTTTTTTATCGTTCAGACTCATAAATAGGTCACACAGTTCTCAACGCCCCCCACGCTCAAATGCTCAGCTGCCAGCCACACTCCCTTTGTTGCCACGGAAACCACAGGAGACAGGTTCACATCATCTTCCTTCAGGTTCCTGTGTAAATTTATATTCATCCATAGCTTCTCTTACTCATAAACATACAGGCACATGCACTCACAAACATACATTCTGAGCACTGCATATCATATCATTGTTGTCATATTGGCAGTTACGGAAAAAAAGATTTGGTCATACTAAATATACCAAGTATCTACGTGTGTGTGCGTGTGTGGGCACTTGTGCTTGTGCACTCATAAACCGACAAACATCACATCCAGCCAGCTAGAGCATTTCCACATTACTGGAAAACTAAATAGAAAAATGTACTTTACATACAAAATATGAAGACTATAAATGTGAATTTAAGAACAGCAGGTGGATGGTTGGTGCTTGCCTCCCATCAATGTGCTATTAATGTGGCAAACAGCTATCCAGGTGGACTTGCTTTATATTCAATTCCTGTAGAGTGCACTGCAGCACAGCTAGCCCCTTCCCTGAGCACTGAGGGTGCACTGCAGCACAGCTAGCCCCTTCCCTGAGCACTGAGGGTGCACTGCAGCACAGCTAGCCCCTTCCTTGAGCACTGAGGGTGCACTGCAGCACAGCTAGCCCCTTCCCTGAGCACTGAGAGTGCACTGCAGCACAGCTAGCCCCTTCCTTGAGCACTGAGAGTGCACTGCAGCACAGCTAGCCCCTGTCCTGAGCCCTGAGAGTGCACAGCTAGCCCCTTCTCCAAACATGCCACGTGGCCACATGTACTGTACACAAAGGCAAATGGCATCTCAGCTTCACAGGATCTCCCAGATTAAACAATTTAGCCCTGGTGGCTGATGGTGGCTGACAGTGGCAGGGAAACAGGCACATCTGCCAGTCTGTTTGGAGCTTCATGCTGACAGTCCAATACTGCTGCTGCAGGGTTTTACCTGAGCAGGAAACACTATTGATTGCACTGAGCCTGCAAAAAATTCTCCAACGCTGTGTGTGTGTGAGAGAGAGAGATATTTGAGATTAGGAGAGAGCCATGGGGTTGTACTGCCTGTCTAACAAATGAACAATTACCATGCACATTAAATATATTAAAATGAATCAAGAAGGATAGCATTTGAACAGAACAAATGAAAAGGGTAATAGAAGCTGTTATGGTTCACACAGTGAGGACACGAACATGGCTGCTTCTCCTGCATGTGTCTGGGCTAGCCAGTCACTGATCAGAGATGGACATGGAAGGGACAAAAATCACACACATGAGCTTTATGCAGCATTGTACCCCAGCCTCTGGGCCTTCTCTGGGGTCAGAGTGCACCATGACATCACAGGATTCTCCCGCCTGACATACCAGCTGTACATCAAAGTTCTCTGCCTATCACCGCAATAGGCTGCTCCCACAGAGAGCCCTGCTTGGCAACCTTCAGCCTCTCCTGTGTATGACTGGTAGAGCCAGCGCAGGTTTACTCGTTCAGTCCATGGCATGCACTCTCTAAAGGGCTCTCCACAGGGGGTCCATTACGTGTCTGAATTCCTCTTGTACTGTTGCAGGTGGCATCAGCGACATACATCGTGTAACCGGAAAGCATTTTTACTGTTGTCAGGAGGAAGACTAAAGAATCAGTTCCTGCATTTTCAGTCACAAACAAAGATTGTTCGGTGTAGATGTTGAAGCAGCAGTGGCCAGAGCTAGAATGGGGCAGCCTTGTTATCCAGTGCTTCAAGAAAAAACCTGCTGTCCTTTTGAAAATTCACAATGTACCAGCTTGGACAGCCAGAAGACACTGCCTACACCCTCCCTTTACCTGTTTCAGGAGTGGACCTCAGAACATCAATTCAGTCAGTGCACCATCTGTCCCCCCTTAGCGATCATTTTGTATTCAACCAACCATAAACACATCTATGTTCAATCCAATCCCTTTCAGGTCTGACTGAAATTCAGATTTTTGTTTTTTTTACGTAAATGGCTTACAGGAGGACATGTCTCAGATTTTAACCAGGTGGGAATTCGTTTTCAGATAGACATAGACTCAGAAAAAAACCCTGACAGCTTGCCTGTAGCACTGTCCTTTATCCTTCTTAAATTATTTTATTATTTTTAACAGCAACTTCAGGTTTTTAAGGGGACTCTTATTACAGTTAGAAAGCTCTGATGTTCACTCAAGGGTGGAACCCCACTATACCTCTCCAAAGATGGTGGAGGAAACTAACAAGATACAGATGTCATAATTGAAGCCAACTGAAAGGTTTCCATGGGTTACAGCCAGATAGTAGCCTGCTGGGAAGCTAAATGGACATGCAATGAATCATCTTAATATATGAATATTTATATTCATTTTCATCAGAATGTAGTCATTAAGTGAAATGATAGTGAGAGTTAGCTTGGAAGCAAGCAATCCAGCTAGCTGGTTCATGGGCTGAGCAGGTTAGAGGCTGGTAGTTGGGGATTGTGGATCAACACTCAGTACAGTACCAGAGGGGCAGTTCCTTCCTTAAAGGCCAGACCGGTTCTTTTTAAATGGACTGTTGCCCTTCAAAATTCATCCACGCAGAACCATCTCTGCCCTTGTAGGCTGGCGATGTGCCATTTTATGGCACTGGGATAAACATAGGCAGCCTCCATACAGGCTCCCCCAGGAGAAACCGGCAGGACAAAAGGATAGTTCCCTTTCTGGGGGTTTTATATTTGTTCAGGTTTAGTGTATGTTTTCAATTGGCCCAGACAGTTTTCATATGCAGGAATGAAACCCCAGGAAATGAACTATCACTTTAACTCAAAGCAGCAGAAACAAGGCTTATAAAGAGAGGAGAAACTGCTCAGCTGCTCACTAATGGTCTGTCACCAGCACAGCTGCACAGTCACTAGCACATTTACACTTACACACCACATGCACATAAATCCACATATGCGCGCGCGCGCACACACACACATATATACACACCACATGCACACACTTCACATACAAACACATACACACACACATATACAATACTCACATATCACACAAAGCCGTATATACCACTCTCCCAATACTACTACATTTAGGGACTTTATTCCCGTCAACTCCCTCCAGCCATACACTGGATTACAACACACACATTATTCATATACACAATGGATTAATATGCAGAGACTAATTATGCACACACTGTTATTAAGCCAATACCATTAGCATATTGCATTAATGTGCACACTTATTATACACACAATGAGTATGCTATCTTATTATACACACAATATTTATATACAAACATTATTATGCACTCCCTGTATTGATATGCTAACACTATTTTTATACACACATTCTAGTAATATGCAACATATTATATAGTGTATTAATTTGCAAACATGCACACTGCATTAAACATTATTATTACACAAACACTATATGATGCAAATTAATATGCACATTCCCTCATTCACTTTATTCAGCTCAAGAGCTGATATGGGATATTTTTCCTCATCGGGTTACTGGAATGTTCTATAACGGGCACTAGCACTCATTCACTGAATGGCTGAATGTTTACTGCACAGCTGTGCTGCATTAATGTCCCTGCAGTTTTCTCCCCGTTAAAACACATCCGCCTACCTGGGTGGAGTCACCTGCAGGCTGTGCTATCATTGCTCACATCGGCTGCACTGTGAGGTCATCGCTACCTCATCACTGTCCAATCAACCCCATGTGAGGTTATCATTACCTCATCACTACCCAATCAACCCCATGCGTGGTTATCATTACCTCATCACTGCCCAATCAGTCCCATGAGATCATAATTTCCTCATCATTGATCAATCAACTCCATGCTGAGCAAGCAAATCATCGCTGGTTGTCAGTGACAGACATGAAGCTGCTCCCGCTGTGAGGAACATACAGCGCAGTTGGCACAGCCACCGCGCTGTAGAGCTTGCAGATCTCAGCGCATTCAGAGAAACAAATAATCATTGACGTCTGACCCTCAGATAGAGGTCAGCCGGTTCCACACCGCCGGTGTCATGTGACCACTCTCAAGGGAGGAGGGAGAGATGCTGGGCTGCACAGGCGCTAAGACCATCTCTGCAGCATGAAGCCATCTTTCACAGCCGAAAAACAACCATTCCACTTAGGAATTGTGTCTATCACGACCAAAACACAACCGCTGTACTTAGTAACAATGTCTTTCACGACCAAAACACAACCAGTCCACTTAGGAACGGTGTCTATCACCATCACATCCACAATGTTTCCCCCAGGAAGAGTTGTGTTCAGAAGCACAGCCATAATTCCCCTCTCAGGGACAGGCCTACTATGCTGAAACCTACACCAGGGAGATTCAATAAAAATACATATATTTTCACTGCAACATGTTTTTGTCATCCAAATCACTTGTATTATGTGAAAACATATATATACTTAAAACCCTTTTTTTCTGCTGGGCCTCATTAGGTATGTACTAGATGACAATTGTACAATTAAACCACTATATTTTTTTATGAACACATCAGATGTCCATTAGTGTCTTTTCTGCATCACGTAATGGAAATATCTTTCATAAGGGCATGGCCATGCACTCCGTACCTTCATTAGTATAGACATCATTCAAGTAAAACGCATTGAGTAGAATTAAAGGAATCCTGAAGCACATCTTTGCCATTTCCTCATTTAAGTCAAGTGAAATAAACAGAAAACACTGACAGCAAGAAATCAGTACCATGGACTCCCTAATTAGTATAATGGACAGGATCACCAAGCCCCACATCCTGATGAATTTAAACAACCTGCTGAATATAAACAATCCCAGCATAAATAAATCAGGAATCTATTCCTCAGTACTATTTCTCTGACTCAGCAGTGTGCAGTGCTTATATGTTGTAGTGTGTACTTTGCATTTGTGGCAGTGTATAGTTTATTTGTTTATTTGCAGCAGTGCATAGAGTGTATTTGTGGATATTTCAATTAAATTTAATTCCAATTTTATTTGTACAGTGCGTTTTACATGGACTCTTTCAGAAAGACACTTTACAGCAAAACACACACACACACACACACAAAATTAAAAATGAAGTCAAGTGAGGTTAAAATAAAACTCCCCAATGGGAAGAAGAAAGAAACACTCAAACAGTGACAATTAAAACCGTATTAGAAAAAATCTTGGGATAAACCAGGTTGTAGAGGGGGAGCTGATCCTCTGCTGGCCAGCCCAGTGTCAATAGTTAAAGATAAGCTGAACAGTAATTCAGAAGTAATGGGGAATATATCTGAACAAATAGAAAAGTGGGCAGGCAGATTATAGCCTGAGGTATTAAATCAGCTGCTAAAATACAACATCCAAGCAATGTATTTTATATTAATATGCAGATCAGGAGGGGGTAATTTCTGTACAGTGTGTATTTGTGGCATTAAGATGTATAGAATAAAAACATTTAAGAGAAAATGAGAACAGAATAAATGAGCTCTACAACCCAATAAACACAAGCCCAGATCATCAGCATCATTACCATTGTACACACACACACACGCACACACTCACACGTGCACACGCACACGTACACACACACAGATGCACACTCACACACGCATGCACGCGCGCGCACACACACACACTGCAATGGACATTAAGTATGTAAAAGCACTCCTTTGATAAACATCCAAAGCGCGGTCTCTGCAGGGGTGTTTGCATTGCTGCAGGAGCTGCTTCTTCACCCATGCTGAGTGTGTAAATATGCGCTGATGTGCTGCTAAAAGACCAAGCTCAGCACCAGCTTATCATGCCAAGGAAACTCGTACAAATAAAATTAGGAGAATGGCAAAGAAACTCTCACTCTCCATCTCATCCACATGCATTCAGCAGTGTTCAGTGTTTTTCTGTGAATGGAGCCATTTCTCCACATTCACCATACTGCTTTCACTCTGAAACAAACCTCCCTGGAACTGTCTTAATCATCACTTTAAAGTGTGGGTTCGGACAGAAACATTTTTGGCCTTGGTATTTTCATAGGAAATGTTTACGATACTGGAAAAAAGAGAAAATTATGTTTATATAATTGATATTTCTTATCAATCATATTAATTTATATGACTTGCCATTGGGAGGTTAACAGTGCTGTCTTCAGCTGGACCTACTTAGCTGCTTTCCATGATGACATGCAGTTCTGCAGAATGCACTAATATTAATATACTGTATATATGAATTTAATAGTACTCCCCCACAGGCCTGCTCACCCCAGTGTGACAACAAAGGACTAACAGCCCCTCCCCCGTCTCCAGCCCCCAGCCTGGAGATTGTGTCCATGAGCTGTGGGTGTGTGCTTGCGTGTGCGTGTGTGTGTGTGTGCATGTCTGTAGTACTGTGTGCATGTTAGCCAATGATGTTCAAATGTTTCTCACTTTTATGTTTTTCTTTCTTTTCAGCGAGACTTTCTTTTTGGCTTGCCGAAATAAAACTGATCAGTTTCTTCAGTTGCCTGAATGGATGGAAAATATATGCAGACTAAACCCAATGTCATGCCTGACTACTCATAACCAGATGTACTGTATGTGTGCTAGAATAACTGAGACCAGAAGCACATCACTGTGTCTTCTGTTAAGGGTCCATTGAGTTGTCAAGGTTGGGCCCATTAGAGAACAGAAATGTATTTTACAGAAACTTAATAGAATGGTTCACCCACATGCACCCTGTTTTTAAAAAACATTTTCACAGCTCATCCAAGCAGCACAGCGCACAGAATGGTGCAGCTTATGTATCAAGGTCAGGCTCATGTTGAACAGGACCGATTATAAAATGAAAATAAAATAAAAATCACTCTGACTGCTTGCTTTGCAAGACTCGTGCAGTAACCATGATCCCCTGAGTGACCCCCCCCCCCCCCCCCCAGAAGGGCAGGGTACAGAGCCTGGCATCACTGCACACATTCTTATTTGTGACAGCCTTCACAAATGGATGCAGACTGTGACTCCATGGCAACTGTTCATCACTCTCTCGTTATTATACTTTCTTTCAATCTCTCGCTTTATCCATTTAGCTGGGAAGTGATGTCTCCCACAGATACTGCTCCTGCAAGCTTGAGGGAAATTATTTTACAAACCCTACTGCCAGTGACTTAAGGTGGGCTATAATAGAGCAAGGTGGAAGAGATGCTTATCATAGCAACGGTGCCCTGGTGATTTCTGTTTTCACTGGTCGTTGACTAAGATTATGTTCCCTTAATTGGTAACCTGAATACTATATCACCACACCAAACATCCAGATACAGTCTAACCTGAATTACTTCACCAAGCATCCAGCTCTAAAACACAGTGCATTCACTGTGCACACTGGTCTGATGACTTCTGCTGAGTTATAAGACGGTAATGGTGGTAGCTACAGGGAGTGACCCTGAGGCAGAACCAGCCACTGCACCCTTACCTGCAGGGCACTTATAACAGTGTGTACATGTCCCAGGTGATCTCAGGCATTTGCCTGGGCACCTTGGTCTCACACAGGACCGGGAACCTGCTCTTCCCCGACTCCTCTCACCACAAGTTTTCACAGGTTGTAGTTCACTGCTGTTAAACAGCTTCCCGACTGCAGTAGCACCTAGCTCAGCAAAATAAAATCTCACCCCGGAGAGGAGCATGAGCCCTCCGTTAGCCTACTTACAGCCACACAGCGCAGACATTCTGCATGCAGATTTAATTGGGCTTAATATTTATCACCTGCTTTCCCACGCTCTCTTCCTGAAATTACATTACATGCATTTAGCAGACTCTCTTATCCAGAGCGACTTATACAACTTTTCACGTAGCATTTACATGGCATTTACACAGCTGGATATATACTGACGCAAATGCAGGTTAAGTACCTTGCTCAGGGTACAACGGCAGTGGCCTACCTGGGATTCGAACCTATGACCTTTAGATTACAAGACCAGCTCCTTTCCCATTAGACTACACTACCGCCCACATGCAGATATGGTGTGTGGGCAATTTGAGCAGTCAGGACAGGAGGAGTTCACTGCAGTGAGAAATGTGTGTTTTCCTTTTGAGAAGTGGTTTTATTGGCTTGCCTAAATAAAGCTGATCAGTTCCTTCAGTTGCTGAATGAATGGAAAATATATGCAAACTAAACCCAATGTCAAGCCCGAATACCCATAACCAGATGTATGTGAGCTGGAGTAACTGAGACCAGAAGCACATCACTGTGTCTTCTGTAAAGGGTCCACTGAGTTGTCAAGTTTGGGCCCATTAGTGAAAATGCATTTTGCAGAAACATTTCACAATGTATTTCTGTAGGGCTACACACATCCAGTTTTTGGAGGTGTTACCCCTGTGCTAAGCCATGAAATCTGTGAGGCCAGATACACCAGTGCCTCCATACCCATCTTCCGGCCTAGCCTGGTGATGAACAATTACCACTCACCAGCCCATCCCAACCTGTTTCTTGCCCTTGTTATCTGAGTTCATTTGCTTTGTAAGCTGGTCTCAGTGGTTAATAACACTGAAGGTAATCTTACTGATATTTTACCGTTTTATTCCAGGTGCATGTGGGACAGTCTAAAGGCAATGATTTCCTGAGATCTCCTGTATTTATACATGTAAATCATGCATGATGCCTGTGGCTCTGCAGGATGCTGGATCAAGGCTATTTGCTTGGCTGTTGTCAGCTCTGATGCTGCAGGTTGGTGTCACGTCCTGACTCCTGACTCCTTCCAGACACACACCATACTGCCGCTGTCTGTGGTCTCTCTCTCCGCTCTGTCATGAATACAAATGAGCGTTTAAACCCAGGAGATCGCGCCTGCCCCTCCCCCCATCTCCATAAGTGAGCCTGATAAACCACAAAATACATTTCCAATCTGTTCTCAGGAGAAGTCACCCAGGCAGGCATAGTTTTCGCATCTAGACATATTAAAAAAGTTATTAGTCCACAGACTACAGGCAAAGTATCAAACATTAGGGACAGAAAACACTGCATTGCTTATATATCACTGTTGATTTTGCCAAACAGATTTCCCAAGGTAACAAGGATATAATGAAACAATCACAGCCAGGCATTTCATAACCTTGCATTAACTAAACTGTCATCTAAGTAAATGCATTGTCAAGGGCCTTTTGTGTTTGCGGTAGAGAGGGTTTACAGGCATAATTTATGCATTAGATATTTGACAACTGTGAAGAATAAAGCCATTTATCCTCTTTGAACACTCTCCACTGAACCTCTGGTCCTAGACAAAAAAGATCCAATTTCTAAATTCAATAACATTTCTAAAAATCCCATTTCACTATTTACTTATTGAAAACTACCAAACGGATTTACCTCAAGCTTTGAATCATATTGTCCAGGAGGATCATTTCAGATCAGATCAGTCCTTTTTTAAAGTAAAGACGTAGCTCTGCACACGCCTGAGGGAGCATTACTACACAGAGCACGGGGCTCACAGGAAAAGTAAATATTTCCATAAAAAGGGCATCCAAGCAACTGCTTTATTTCAGCTAATAAATTAGCATATTGTTTCATGAAGATTAAGGAAATTAGTCTGGAAAAGTAAACCAACAACCAGCGATAAAAATCCCCCAGAGCATTTATATGTGAAATAAATCATGGTAGCTAACGTGATTAGGATTATTATGATTATGAATAATAATTAATTAATAAGAGTATTATTATTGAGAAGAAAAATGCTAATGACATTTTTAATAATAATAATAATAATCATAATATTACTACATTTAGTCCCAAGAGCACTGTGTTTTGATCTGAGTCACAAATATAAATTTTTTATAAAGTATGTGTGATGTTGGGCTGCTGGGTGGCTCATACTGTTAAGGCTGTGAGACTGTGCATGGATGGGCTCCATCAAATTTGGTCGGTGCCACAGAAAACTGTGGCCAACAGCAACGTGCAATTGACTGGATGGACTACAGTATCTCATCATGGACCAGCAAGTAGCCAACTGGGCACCTGCAAGTCAACCTTTTAAGCTGCATATGAAGTGTTTTCTGACTCAAGTCCACGCAAACCCAACTTGCAAACTGTAATGTGATTAGAAGTGGCAGCTGACAGAACATGTTTTGGGGAGAGTATGTTCTTGTCTTCACTTTCTCAAATTGTTAGAGGAGATTGTGGCAGTGACTGCTGATGAATATGATCGGGAGAAAAGGGAGTAAAAACATTAAAAGGAGGGGCCACCACTTCAGATCAGAAAGACAGATAGATTGGGTGCAGACATGAAAATGATGAAATTAAATGGTGAGAGAGCTTGAGACACTGCAGCAGACTGGACTGAGAGAGTGAAGAAAGAAAAGTTGAAGTGAATCTATCGCACTTATGGGCTTATGTGGATAGATGCTTGATGTTTTAGTGGGAAGACACATATATTAAGCATCATGAAACTTGGTGAGCGTCAGCTGCGCCTAGTGAAAAATTCTACTACTCCTAATACAACTATATGAATTAGCTTACTTGTTTTGAATGACTGTATGAAAACAGACAGCTTGTTTATATAACATTGATTAGCCCTGATATACAAGTTAACTATGCATTACCTATTTACAATAACCATTCAAATTCAGTAGTAGACTCAGCCAGCCTTGTCAACGGTAGAATGAGTCTCAAACATGCTTCAACCCATTTATAGTGAGCACAATTAAGATAGGGGGGTAGTCACATATCAGCTGTGATCTATCCCTTCAGAAAACAGGAAAGCTGATCTGAATCCTACTCCTACGTTACCCTGGCAACAAAAAAGGCAAAACAGCATATTGAATAGAATACAACTGACACTTAATTCAAACAGTTTTCTAAAATTAAAATTGCCCTCTCAAAGTGAATGAAAACGAGACCACTGGACCAGTTGTGTCCATTCAAGCGGCTTTGGCAGGTTTGTTTTATTTATCAGAACTACTCTTAAACTACATTGCATTATGGCCACTGCAGCTGTACCAGAATGCTGCTGCCCACCTGGTCTTTAACCCAGGAAATTTCACTCATGCTACTGCACTTTGGACCATCCCTCACAGGCGTTCAGTGGATGCCTGCATTTGAATAAAATTGCCCTGGCGTACCAAACTGTGAATCCCAACCCGTCTTGAAACACCATACACTCCAACCTGACCCCTGCGTTCCACGTGCTCTCCCTCAGTTGGCCGTCCCATCTCTTTTGAACACCCAGCAGAAGCTCCTAGCAGCCTGGCTCTTCCCTGCCATCTTCCCCCAATGATGGAACAACCTTCCCAAATCATCTCTAGCACTAGCGGAGTTTGCTTTGCTTAAATGTACATTTGTACGTCGTTTTGGCTAAAAATCTCTGCCAAATGACTACATTTGTACATGTTAATTATGTATGTATTCAGTTCTGGGAAATATACAGCATACAATTTGCATATTGCCGATTCTAAGTAGGAACATGTACTGAAATATGTCTGTACTTAGGCTGTCCCCCACTGAAGCTCCAAACTGGCAACCCTCTGGTCAGATGTCCTGCAACCTAACCACTGCTCCACATCGCTGCTCAGAAATGACCACCTCACAAACAGACCCTGTATATCCTGCTTCTGCCGCACTTTCTGTAACACAATTTGTGTTTCACTGTTAACATGCCTGTAGTCTCTTTAGCTGACTGGGGGGTGAGGGGTGGGGGAGAACAGGCAGCGCCGTTTCTCGTTTTGCCACGGAGGAACTCGCTCATTTGGTGAGCATGCATACATTCATGCAGTCAGCCAGTGATTCAGCTCAGGTAATCGAACAGGCAAAAGCTCAAAATTGTAGCCAGGGCATTAAACTAACGGCACATAGCCATCATTCCCTCACTGCAAATTACAGCAGCAGTTATGGTAGGAAATGTAGTCGCACTGCCTAGCTCTGGGCAGTAGGTATTATGGGGAAACACACCCCCGGTCCTAATTCACCTCCTAATCACTTCGCCTACACACGAACACTCATTGTGTGCTTTCACAAGAGTCACCATCGAGTACAAGGGTTGTCCCAGAACTGAGAGAGGGGTAGAGGCTGCTGGGCCCTCCAATGCTCCAATAATAAGGAAATTAAAGTGCTGGCTTAAAAGCAAGTGCTGACCCAGCAGCCATTGCATTGCTAAATGCCGTTATCAAAGGCATTGAAGCATGGCAGAGCTAAACACATTCAAATGTAATTTGACTGGCATGTCATACCTTTTGAAAAAACAATTATCATGGTCATCACAGTATTGTCTTGTTTGCAAACGTGTTGTCTCAAATGATTCCGTTGATTAAAATTTATGGATAACACCAATCAAAATTGCAATTATTATTTGTAATGTAAATATGGTGGTTCAAAGCAGCCCACTGTGTCCAACTGGTAACTGATATTCTTTTAAGTGGTGATGATTTATTATTGATAATAATTAATTCTTTGTAAATTCCCATCAGGGTTTGCCAGAGCAGACCAGAAGTGCATCCCACACCTGCTGCTTCTTATGCTCCCTATCGCCGATAGATGCCAGCCCTCACTTTATGAGTGACCCTTACGTTTGTGACACGTAACTCAACACACAGAGGGCGAGTGATTAGGAGGTGAATTTGGACGAGGGGATAGTCACAGACATAGCTGACAGAAGTAAGTACTACTGGAAATGTCACAGCAGTAGCCTAGGACAGCAGGCATTGTGGGAAATGTAGTCACACAGCTGTAGTCATACAGCTGTAACCCATGCCACCAGGTATTGTGGGAAATGTAGTCACACAGATGTAGCCTGGGGCAGCAGGTGAAAGAGCAGCAGTGATGGCATGTGAAGGCTGAAGCAATGCAGTTTTCTGAAGTTTTGAGCAGGTGTCACATCAGTCCAACTGGTGCTCAAACATTCCTCTTAATTGCTCTTAATGCTGCACCTTTCCCTGAGCTGTGCAGAGCTTTTTCAGGGGTACACACCATGAAGCTTGAGCACACATGCAAAAGAAATGTTTGTCAGAATTAGCTCTGAATTCCACAATGTTAAGTGTTACTGCGTTCAACAGAGCACACCCCCGCCCCTCCTTCTGCACAGTAACAGCATGAATGTTCAATGAACTGACTCCAAACGGGACGTCCCGACCCTAGAGTTGGGTGAGTCTAAAAAACTGGGGTTGATGTACAGTATGTGCACAAAAGCAGAGTTTATTACACTGTAAAGATATATTCCTAGACCTTCTATTTCCTGTAGAATATATAAGTTACTCCAATGCAAACCACATCCGTCCCAGTGATCAATGAATTAAGATAGCCTCTCTCAGTATCTCCAAAAATATTCACACCCGTCACATACATGTCTGAGAAACACTGAGTGAGAGAGGGCTATCCTCAGACCCCTCTTGCTGGAGTGAGAGAGGAGAAAAAAAAGGATAGGAGGAGGAAAGAAAGCAAGCTGCAGACACACAGGAATTGCTGCAGTTGTTTTATTGGCTATATGAAACCTGTCTGTCTTCTGTCGCTACGCCAACAAACCAACCCCCCAGCTCCCAAGAAAAATGGATTCTTTCCCCCCAAAATTGCACACGACACAAGAGCAGAGGTACTCAGAAACAGTCCAGTTATGCCACAGAAACATATGAACACATTCTTCAAAGCCCCCCCCCGCTTGCCTTTGCTCAGTCTATTGTGGGGGGGGGGGGGGTTAAATGCTGGCATGGGGGGTATTCCATTTTAGACTGAAAGCCACACTTTCCACTTTCCAGTGACATTTTGCAAATCCTAGCCCATTTTCTCACAACCCCTCTGCACAACAGACTCACACCAAACCAAACCACCAAAAATCAACATCTCACTTCAGCCCACAGCACAAGAGATTTTAGGTGACAATAGATTTCTTACCTCTGCTGTCTCTCTCTCCCTCTGCCACGCTTAATCTGGCTTTCTCTCTCACACAGACGCACAGCATCTATGGACTCATTTTCCCTTTCTCTCTGTATTCCCCCTCTCCTCTCTCTCTCTCTCCCTCTTTCTCTCTCTTTCTTCTTTTTCCCTGTTCCTTTTGTTGCTCTGGAGAAAAGTGCACACATCCACACAAAGACCTTCTCCCTGCAATCGCCGGTCCCCCTCAGCATCAGGACACTAGGACAACATCAAAGCGACTTGGGGGGAACACTTGAGGGGCCTATTGTCTGCTCCAGTCTGATCCGTTTTTCTTATGGCTCCCCCTCCCGGTTCATCGCACTTGGTATGGCCCAGGCATTCACCCAAGTAGCTTTCACACATGGGGGAAAGCTTGTCTCAAGCAATTGCTGACAAGCCACAAACAAGACGGTCTCTAAACCCACTCCTTTTCTCTCTCCCTCCCTCTCCCCTTCAGAATGTGCGAGCCCCTGACTCTGACATGCACACATAAATAGCAGCAGCATGCAGCAGAGGCTGTGGGCTTACTGTCACTCTAATGATGGGAAAACAATGCACTCATTCTGCACTTCCTCCAGAACACACACATGCATACAGTGGTGCGCACAAAGTTTGGTCACCCCTGGTCAGATCGCATGTCTCGTTGAGTCTCTGAGTGAAAAGGAGGTACCACAAACTGCAGCTTACTTCTAACATATTTCTGCACGTTTTAACGCACAATTACTATTTGCTGAGTTTAGCAGTTTGAAAAAAATAAAATAGTAAATGTAGCCTTCCATTTGATCCAGTAATGCTTTTTTCTTATTTTAAAAAAGATCTCAAAACTTGACTTGTTTGACTTGATTGACTTGTTAGTTCTTAAATTAGGTCAAGACAATTCCAGGGTTTAATAAATATTCTGACCCTTCTAACTTCTCACATTCTTATACTTACTCTCAGCAACAATGGGCTCCTCTACACAACTAACTGAGGCCTTGAAAATAAATATAATTGACTCTTACATAGCAAGAGAAGGTTATGAGAAGATCTAAACGATCTTCCATCTTGGAATTTGCACTGTCAGAAACATTGTGGGGAACTGTTGAAGTCAAGGTCAGGTATGCATAAAACCCACACATCACTGCAGATGACCTGCAGAAACATTTAGTGACACTGGAGTAGGGGGGCACTGGTCCACTGTTCAGTGTTGCTTACACAGAAATGCATGGAAGAGTTGCAATATCATTACAAAAGTCAATGTGTGAAATATGCAACACAACACTAAGATAAGCCTGAGAAGTGCTGTGGTCTGAAAATAAAAGTAATTCTTTGACCAAAACCAACAAATATACATCATCTGGAGATGGAAATGGGAAGCAATTCAAGAAAGAACTTCTTGCCAACCATAATGCATGGGGTCAGATCTTTGGTCTCTGTGGCAGCCAGTGTCACAGAAAATATTGTGTGGGTGTAAGGAAGAAAGGACTTCAACTACATATCAACAAATCCTAGAAGCTAATGTCCCAGAGTGAGTGAAGAAACTGAAGCTGAAAAGAGTTTAAATACAATGATCCAGGACTTCCCTCAAAATCAACCATGAACTATGCAAAGGAATGAAAGATTAAGGTTTTAGAATGTTCTTTGCAGTCCCCAGACTTTAATATTACTGAAAATCTGCTGGGAGATGGAGATTGTAAACATGCAGTGCATGCAAGAAAACCTAAGAATATTTCTGAACTAGAAGGGTTATGTAAGGAAGAGTAGGTTAATGATTCCTAATGCAAGAATTGAAAGACTGTTCGCTGGCTATAAGACACATTTGGAAACTGTGATCTCTGCCAAAGGAGGTTCTACTAAGTACTGACTGACAGGGTGCCCAAACCTTTGCACATGCCACATTATACCCAAAATCAGAGACATACTGATCAACAAGACTCACCCCTCCTGTGGGAAACTCCTCGTCTGATGCCAGTCCAGTCTTCACGCCACTGCCAAGAACTGGTTTCTAGTTTTCTACCACTTTTATTAGAGTGGTCTGCTTATTTTAGGATATGAACAAAGAAATCATAAAAGAAAATAAACACCAAGGTGCAGTTTTCCTGCATACTTTTCCTTTTTTAGCATTGAATACAACTCATTGCTTTCCTCAAGCTCCGATCCCTGTGAGCAGATTCACAAATGTGCATAAATACAATACAGCAGACAGCCCAGTGGAGGACATCCAAATGCAATTCACCAAAAAACACTCTCAGCTGGGCTCTAACCAAAGCATGCATTTGTGTCACACAAATATCCATCACTGCATGTAAACAGATCCCATTACAGCTTCACTGCCATCATGCGTCATTCACCTTTCTCTCCTGATCTCGACTCCTCCCACCTCCAGGTCAGGTCACACCTGTATTTCTCTGTGAAAAGAAAGTGCTTGGGTGATATCCAAAATAAAACAAAAGAATTGTTAAATGCATTAGGCCCAAATCTGCCTCCGTACATTTTGCCTGCATGCAATGAAATATTTGTGGTCCTGCAAACATGCTGAGCATGCTGGTCTCTATTCCAGCTGAGTTTGATTAATTAGGTTTGATTGAGCTGTTAATTGAATACTGATCTGAATTTGGCATCCCTTTCATTATTATCTGCTAGAAGCCCTTTGAAAAAGAACCTTCCATTTAATTAGCTTTTCAATTAATTAATAAATTACCTGAGATAATGAAATAACTAACAATTAAGCCTAATTGAGACAGGTGTAGAAAAGGGCAGATTTCAACAGATACAAGTTAGAGTCTAATTTAGCTGTTTATTTGTACAAACACGCCACAGATCACATTTACAGCAAGGGCTTAAAAACGTAGGGTTCATTCTCTTTTTTTAAATTTTTGTCAGACAGTTGAAAATAGAAAGATTAAATAAAATTATGAAGTTACCTTGGAAATGACAGTTTTAATGCTTGACATAACACTGAGAAATGCCCTTTGAAACCATCTTCCAGAAATACTCTATCAGATCAAATTTATTGTAGTTGAGTGAAAATTAACTAACCAAGAGCAATCCTGCATGACCATTGGGAACCCAAGATATAGTGTGAGTCATAATGCACTATGCTACAACAATGCTCCACATTCAGCACAAAACTGTACCAATCCATATTCAGCACAAAGCCATGCCAATCCACATTCAGCACAACCACACCAATCCACATTCAGCCCAGAACCACACCAATTCACAGTCGGCACAGCCACACCAATCCACAATCAGCACAGAGCCACACCAATCCACATTCAGCACAACCACACCAATCCACATTCAGCACAGAGCCCCACCAATCCACATTCAGCACAGAGCCCCACCAATCCACAATCAGCACAGAGCCATACCAATCCACATTCAGCACAGAACCACACCAAACCACATTCAGCACAGAGCCACACCAAACCACAATCAGCACAGAGCCACACCAATCCACATTCAGCACAGAGCCACACCAATCCACATTCAGCACAGCCACACCAATCCACAATCAGCACAGAGCCACACCAATCCACAATCAGCACAGAGCCACACCAATCCACAATCAGCACAGAGCCACACCAATCAACAATCAGCACAGAGCCACACCAATCCACAATCAGCACAGAGCCACACCAATCCACAATCAGCACAGAGCCACACCAATCCACAATCAGCACAGAGCCACACCAATCCACATTCAGCACAGAGCCACACCAATCCACATTCAGCACAGAGCCACACCAATCCACAATCAGCACAGAGCCACACCAATCCACAATCAGCACAGAGCCACACCAATCAACAATCAGCACACAGCCACACCAATCAACAATCAGCACAGAGCCACACCAATCCACATTCAGCACAGCCACACCAATCCACAATCAGCACAGAGCCACACCAATCCACAATCAGCACAGAGTCACACCAAACCACAATCAGCACAGAGCCACACCAAACCACATTCAGCACAGAGCCACACCAAACCACAATCAGCACAGAGCCACACCAAACCACAATCAGCACAGAGCCACACCAATCCACATTCAGCACAGCCACACCAATCCACAATCAGCACAGAGCCACACCAATCCACAATCAGCACAGAGCCACACCAATCCACAATCAGCACAGAGCCACACCAAACCACAATCAGCACAGAGCCACACCAATCCACAATCAGCACAGAGCCACACCAAACCACAATCAGCACAGAGCCACACCAATCCACAATCAGCACAGAGCCACACCA
The DNA here is from genome assembly GCF_018555375.3 of Anguilla rostrata. NCBI lineage: Eukaryota > Metazoa > Chordata > Actinopteri > Anguilliformes > Anguillidae > Anguilla > Anguilla rostrata. The sequence continues at coordinate 17,835,717 of NC_057947.1, forward strand.
AACCACAATCAGCACAGAGCCACACCAATCCACAATCAGCACAGAGCCACACCAAACCACAATCAAGCTCTTAAGAGCTTCTGCTGAGGCTCTGACCACATTAGGAGGAAATGGGATAAGACCGTAAGTCAGGTCATTCGGTTTCAGAATGTCCTGGCATTTCTGCAACCTGTCAGATACATTTTGACCTCAGCTGTGTATGTGCATATGTGGGCGAAGCCTCAGTGTGACCAGAGGTTCTGTATGTGAGCAGAATTCCACAACCGCTGATACTCTAAGAAGCTTATTTCGAAATGAGCTTATTATGAAACATTATTTCTAAGCTGTTTAAACCATCAAACGAAAAGGCTGATTATAAATTGGAAATAAAATGTTGAATATTCCCATTCCCATTCAGCTCATTTATTGACAATCAGGGATCAGTCAAATATCAGGCAAATAATCAGTGTAAGATAAAGATAAAGAAGAGCAGTTCCCAGCAGTGTAGAGCAGTGGGTATGGGCAGGAGACTGAACTCTGTGATTTATGGCACACTGCCACTGTGGGTTAGCAGAGAAGTAAGGCTGCGCTTGTGACTGCTCGCGATTGCGCTTTAAAGAGGCAGAGGAGCTGAAGAGTTAAAGATCCCTGCCACTAACTGTGTAAAAGAGAGGAGGGATGGAGGCGGAGCTAAAGACCAGGGTTCCATTGAGAATGGGATGTGACTGCACTGTCTTAGTCTGAGCTGAACTATTATGATCTGAAGAGCGGGGGAGACCGGTTCACTGCCCTCTGGACACACACCCCCCACCCCACCACCCCCATTCCAGCAGCAATATGATACTCCATAACTATGGCTTGTACAGAGGCAGGTTTTGTATCTGAAACACAGCCTTTAGATGAATAATAATTGCAAGATGTGTCAGCAGCAACAAAATGCAGTATGTGATAAGCCGTTAGAATTTATGCGCTGGTCATAGTCAAGCACGTACTGCGGAGTGTCACGCCACCAGGTGGGGTTTCAGCATGCTTCAGTAACTCTTGGCTCATGTGAATCACAGTGTGTGCCATGTATCAGCATGGAAGAGGAGTCTCTCCAAGAATGAGTCATCTATTTAAAGTAACCTCACCTCTCATACTGGGCTAACAATCAAAATGCAGTGTGGCCTGGTGTGTCTTCCTCATTAATATGGAGCCTTTACCAGTTCTACAGAAACATTAGCACCAGCTGGGCCCCACTGCAGGTGTGCCATGGGTGATGCTCATATGCTGTTTTCTTTCCTTTATTGACCTGGAGTGACCAACACACCTGCAGCCCTCCCCACCTCAAAGGCTCTCGCCTGTGAGCCAGTGACTTGCTGTATTCACATGACAGGCTGTGCAGTGCGAAAAGAGAACTCTTCGATTTCTCATAGGCACCCTACCCCTAGCGGTAGACACAGCGTCCAAAGTCTTATTGTTATTCATTTAGATCACAGGATGTAATCCTGAAACCCCACCAACCCAGCTTCTGAGCAGTGGTTTGAGTTATGTCCACCACTGGGACGTTCAGTACTAGAATCATACAAAATGTACGTAACCGAAGTCATTACAAGGGCCAATGCTTACTGACAGTATTCCTCTCAACACTTACGTTCCACCTTTTGTGTAAAACGGTTTGTGTCATTTGGTTAGATATGTAATCAGGGCTATGTATTCAAATGTAAATCCATTCCAAATGTAATTAGATCTTTTTTTTAACCCAGGGTCCTCATCACTCCATAATCACCAGATATAGTAAGCTGCATCATTTTGAAGCACAGATGAAGACATTCAGGAGAGATGTCATATTAAAGTGGAGATGGAGACAGAGACATGACTGCAGCCAGGGTGCTATATCAGTGTGAGATGTCTTCTTTGGTTGAGAGAAGTGGAATTGATCAAGGCTTAGCTTTGGTGGGATTCAGCTGTTCTGAAGGGTTTTCATTTTCCTCTCTATCTGGACTGGACTGGAGATGTTGGAGAAAGTCTGTTCATCAGAAATCTGTTTTCAATTACATCAGAAACATGCATTGCACTGCAGTCAGGAATGACAGCCCTAAGTTAATAAAATCAATAGGGAGGGAAAAGGATGAAGTTTGGAGGACAGAGTTTATGTTGTGCGCTTGTGTTTGACAGGGCTGAGGGCAGAACATTCTCACCACGCGACACAGAGGTGCATTTAACTGTGAGAACATAAGGAACCATTTGTGGAAGTAAATCTCTCTATCGGCAACACTAGGTCAAGTTATAACTCATTTGTAAATGAACACCAACTGCATTGAGGAGCTACTGCTGAATACGCTTGTCTACTGAATGTGAGATGTGGTTTTGCAGTTTGTTTACTTTTGTGCTGTTTGGTCTCATCACCTAAGAGATGAGAGCACCCCCCCCACCCACCCCCCCCTCACTGTCAGCTTTCCTCCCCGCAGCGGTCCTCCCCGGACCCTAATTTAGCCATTACTGGGCGGGGTGTCTTTATCTTTCACATGCACCAAAAAACACAGCATTGCTCTTCAGGAGTTTTCACCAAGCACATTGTACATAAATTCACTGTACAAACCCCCAGAGTACTCTCAGAGAAAGATCTCAGCTTACTTCCCCTGATGTTGATTTGGTCTGGTGTAGTCTGCCAGGGGGAAGCAGAACACAGGTTGCCGATAGTTATTTAAGTTAATCTAGCAGTGGGGTTATGCACATTTCACTCTCTTCCTCTGCAACACAGAAATAAAGGCTGCTGGTGCAAGAGAGAAAAATGAGCACCCTACAGACTACATTCTTATTACAGACGCACTGCATTTTCACTACAGACATACTGAATTCTCATTACAGATCCAGAGATCTGCTGCATGCATTTCTCTGCAGCTGAAACCAGACTGGCTGCTAGACAGGAAGACCGTAAAGTTTGCATGTGTAACCTGACCACTGTCTTCTTCCTCTTTGTCTGTCAGTCATATCATCAAACTTGCAGCTAGGTAAAGCAGACAGTGGAGTGACTATGTATCCCTGATATGTTGATGAGAAAAGTCATCATTTTTCCAGAGTTCATAACTCCATTCTTCCGAAACATGGAAACATTTCTCCACTCAAGGCATAAAATGGAGAAAGAAGCCATATTTAAATATAACATTTAAAAAAAATGAACCCCACTTCATCCTTACTCAATATGTTTTTATGCATACAGCAGTGATCTTAGTTTTTTGGTGTGCTAAGTGTTGTTATCCATCATATATTCACCTTTTAAAAAACATCATTTCTCAGTTACAATACACTAATAATAATAACAACGTAATTTTCATAATTGTGCAGATAATCAATTGGCCACTGTATGTTTTGTTTTAACAGGTTTTTATACAAAATATATCACAATGGCTATTGCTTAAGACTCATCCTAAGCAATGGATGCCATCTTGTGGCCATCTTATCACATTGCTATTGTGTGTATGTACTATACAGCACTCTTGAATGAACTGGCAATGATTCAGTATTTCTAATAAAATCCCCTTATGACAAGACAGTAGATATACCACTTCAAACTGACTGTTCACATACTGGTAAATATGGAAAACAGCAGAGGAAATGGGTTCCTAAAGTGTCTGACTGTCCTCTGTTTTATATATACTGCACTCATAATTTACCATAGGCTGAAAAAAAATCCCAATCTTAAATGGTTTTAAATGTGGTTGGAGTGTTAAGCGATGTGTCATGCAATGTTTTAGGGAAATACACTTGTTCCCCTGAGGAAAGTGGGCTTTCTCTCTAGGACAGAGCTGTCTTTGCCCCACCAACTCAACAGCTCTACTGGTGGGTGGTATGGTGTTAGCATACAGTATTTATGTGAACTTTTATAACAGACCATACACACTGGACTTTGGAATTCTGGCAGAATCTTTACCATGAAATTCACAACAGAAAGCCAAGTGGATGTGATGATTCTTTTACCCGTAGATGAAAACATGATTAGTTACAGTGGCAAGGCCTTCCTCAGTTTCAGACCAGAGGAAAGTTGCATTTGTTTGTTTGAAAGCACATTAAAACTCCTGCAGGCAGAGCAGTGGTGTATATTGGCAGTTGACACTGAACAAAAGCTGGTCATGGTGTTGGATCAGTGCAAGCTGTGCTGCTCACAGGGGTACAGGAACTTTGGATAAGGACCCGCTGATTCTTCCAGGGAACACTCAGAACCACAAAGTGGCACCGGAACACCTGAGAGAGAAAGAACAGACAGCATAATGAGGAGGATTCCTATTGGACAGTATGGTGTCTGTCCAGCTGCTGACTGGACATGACCAGGCCAGGTAAGGGAGTGTACTACAGGTGCAGTACCTGTTGCTCAGAGGGTGGAGTTTGAGGGGAAGCCCCATCCTGCTGTTCTTTCATCTTGGGCCAACTTGTCACCTCCACGTCCATGTCATACTGGCCCCCACCAATATTCTACAGGGTTAAACACTGCATCATTCACAGGACGATATCTTCCTAACATCTGCCATAGTCATACAATGTAGCCTGGGCATGGAAATATTGAAAATTTCAGTAAACAAAATAATAAACAAGAAAATACTGAAGTTTGGCTACATGAAGGAGAAAAAAGACACTGGATATATCTACAGGCAATTCCACTGTTTTGGACAATACGTGTACATGCATGCTTTAGAAAGAAACTACTTTGTTTAACATGCTAAAATAAAAATCCAAAATGCAATAAATAAGTGAAGCACTGCCGGTAATGGGACAAAATCTGAGAAATGTTGAGGTGTCCACATAAGATATGTACTCTTAGAGTGGTGCAGTTTGAAATTGTACAGCTACCTGTGTTTTATGTGCTATGTGTACATGTACAGCAGGTCTGGGCTGATATACTCAGGTGACCAAATACTGGATTTCAAAAAAAGAACAGGGGCGAGCAGGCACTATGAACATAAAACTACACTATTTATTTATATTTTGGTCTATGGAATGAGCAAAACCTTTTTAAGGAATTTAGAAATCCTATCGGGATGGACATTTTCAATCCCAAAACATTATAGTTATACCTGAGGACAGCAATAAACATTTGGTAAGATATGGAAAGTTTGCACAAATTGCTTTATGTACATTTTAAGCTACACAACATAGCAACTTTCCCATAGCAACCTGTTTCACCCCTCAAAACCTTAGAGCTAACTCACCTAACACAAAGCCCTGCCCCTTTCTGTCAACCTTGAGATACTGTGTAAGTTCACCTTTATGCTTTTCTTTCTCTCAGCAGAAATGCTGGCTGAGCCACACGCTTTATTTTTCCATTTTTCCTACTCCTACATGTATTTTGATAGATACTCCTTAGCTTGTTATCATCACGGACATGAATCAGTTTAAGACATTTAAGAAAGAGTTGCAAACACTCAAATTTAGTGCAATCCATGTTTTGTGGAGTTGACTCATATCAGCACTTGGTGTTGTCCTTTTATGCAGTCTGATACGAGCACAGAACTTAATTTGAAAATGCACAATAATCACAAAGCCTCCATTTCATCTGACCTGATCAAATTTCATATATCATTGGCAGAACCCATAAATACTCATACTGTATCTACTAACTTCCAAATACCCTTCTCTGAAACCACTGCAGGTGGGATGATTTGAGGAAAAGGGCTGATTATATTAATCAGAGAACAGAAAAACACTGCAGTATCACACACATACACACACACGCACCCTTTCCCTCTAATGGTTCTGCAGGTGTGGTAGAGGGCACTGGAGGTGTAGCTGAGACTCACGGCTCTCTGGACGGAATGGAACCTGGTGATGGAGTAGTGTCGTGGGTGGAGGGGGTCCTGGTGGGACAGGCTTTCCAGGGCGAAAGAGGCGCAGGCCAAAACCTCTGGGTCACTGTGATCAACGTCCTCCAGCCCCGGGGTAGTTGAAGCAGCCATGACTGAGTGAGAGGGGTATAACAAGGAACCTGGCACCACCTGTGTGCTCAGTCACAGCCGAGACACACTTACCACACCCTCAATCTGTTTCCCAACCAGGAAAGGCTTTCAGACACACACACACCCTGCCAGCAATGACATCACTGCACTGTGAGTACATTGCGCCACCTCCCATCAGACACACAGCACTGCTTAACTCCTTAAGGAGCACCCCCATTTTTTAACACTAGCCTGAAAATGACATATTCAAAATAAATTGGTTGCTATTCTTGAACCCTATAGATAACAGGCATAATCCTGATCTCCTCTGAAAGGTAACCCTTGGGAGTTTGTTTTCCGAGAGTCAGAATTACTAAATAAAAGTAACAGATGCTAAACACAGTGGTAGTTTTTTTCTCACATGCGTGTGGTTGTGCCTGGTAGGTTTAGACACACTATGCAGTGACAGCCAATACGCAGGACAAAGTCTCGTTCAAATTCCACAAAACAATTAGCATTTAGGTCAATTGATTGAAGTTTTCACAAAATACTCCACCTCCATCAACATTCCAAAATATTCTCAAAATAATAATATTATTATGTATGCCTACACCTTATTTACAATCATACGGAATAATAAAAATATTTTGAGAATGTTCAGAATTTAGATGATCACCGATATAAAATGGGATCAAGTCCTTGATTGACCAAGCCCTTTGCTGTGAATTTAAAGCCGTTTTCACTGTACACCTCACAAATATTCCCTCGTATGAGTGATTCCTTCCACAGCCTCCAGATGTCTTCTGTTTAGACTTACCCACTGCAAAATACATTTTTGTGTAAAACAACCTTTGTATGCATGAAGTCTCAAAAACGTTGAAACTCATGAGCAAAGTGTTCAGCAAGCACACTGAAAGAGTTATAGGTTGTTTACGCAGGAGAAACAACATGTCCTTTTATGCAAGGTGAACAACCGATACACTATTTAAAACGTTATATAAAATGCTTCTCAATAGTCACTAGAGCAGATTGCCACTGGCATGCAGTGTACTGGGCAAAAGTTTTACAGTCCATGTTGAGGCATTGCAAGTACCATTGGCTATACTGAGGGACTGCTTGGCCAGCACTGCTCAAAGAAGCTTACAGGTGGGCTTGGTTTGTTCCAGAAAATCTATACAAACCAGAGATTCTTTGGTACATAACACTTCTGGCTTGTATGTAACAGTGAAGTGAACAACAATCATTCTTCCAGAGAATTTCTAAGTAAACACTGGACATTCTATCAAGGTTTCTCCAAGTTAATATGTTTTTGGGACTAAAAATGTCCATGGATTTTGTTTGCTGGATTCTTGCTTTGACAAGCATATCAAATTTATCATGATTTATGTTCTCCGTGGAGTTACAAAACGCCAGACAGGGATAAACATTGCCCTGTTTCTACCAGTCTAACGGGGATAAACTGCCCTGTTTCCACAAGTCTAACGGGGATAAACTCTGCCCTGTTTCTACCAGTCTAATGAGGATAAACTCTTCCCTGTTTCCACAAGTCTAACGAGGATAAACTCTGCCCTGTTTCTACCAGTCTAACGGGGATAAACTGCCCTGTTTCTACCAGTCTAATGGGGATAAACTGCCCTGTTTCCACAAGTCTAACGAGGATAAACTCTGCCCTGTTTCTACCAGTCTAATGGGGATAAACTCTGCCCTGTTTCTCCATGCTAGAGTAGGGCAGGCAGAGATCCTTAACAGCAACAGATGAAACCAGATGGATACTGTCAATGGCAAGTACAAGTAATTCAAGACACAGGAAATCAGGCAAGCAGTGGTCAGCATGTAAGGCAAATTCATTAAAATATTAAATTTTATTCTTTTTTTCACCTGTTTCAGTAGACCGTTGACATTTCAGCAGAAATCGATGCTTCCATAATTGCAGTTTAAAACAAAATTCTATAACAGTAAAATTTCAAGAATGCTCCTAAAATTAAATATTAAGTAAATCTTAAATATAAAAAGACAAACTACAGCTTTCTTTGAAAAATAAAACACAAAACTGCTGTAGTTCAGTCATAATTGTGTCAGTCACACACAGACAGGTTTCCCCCTTAAATAAACCATTAAACATAACCTTTGATAGACAAGAATTTGCCATGACTTCATAAGTACAGATTCATAAGTTCATTTCCTTCAAGTATTTTCAGTTCTAAAATCAATTCATACCAACTTTAACAAGTAATTCTTAGGTTTATGAAAATGCGACTGTACAAGTGCATTGGAAATTCCTCATTACATTAAAACTACTGCCAATATCTACTGCTCATTTACAATTTCTACAACAGGCCCACACCTTGAGCAAGACAGTAACAAAGTGGTTCAAGTTTTACCTCAGTAGTTATTAAATGTAAAAGGGAGACAGCATATTTGGGTGATTTACAAAATAATGGTCAGCAGAACAAGAATAACAGCATCTACCATTTGACTATCATTTCCATGATCTGATTAGATTGTATTTATTCATTCAAAAATAACAAGCAAACCCTCCTTAAACCAAAGTATTCCAGATGGCATCTACCTAAAATGGAGGGAGAGAGAGAGATGCTTGTTAAACAGGAAATAATATTTCATAGATACAGACACACAGATGCAATGCTCAGGATGTAAGTGTAATTCCGCTCATGGATGAGGGCCAATCAGGGACAGACCTCAGGGTGCGGAGATGCAGCGGGAGCACTTGTAGAGCTTTGGGTCGTGTGTGCGAATGTGGCTCTGAACATTCCGCTGCCGGAAAAAGGTCTTACTGCACAGCTGGAGAGGAAGGGACACCGACAGGTTACACACCGCTGTGCCCACCTTACGCACACGAGCGCACAAGCGTGCTCACGCACGCACACACGCACACATTAAATGGATGGTAAATGGACTGCATTTATATAGTGCTTTTATCCAAAGCGCTTTACAATTGATGCCTCTCATTCACCAGAGCAGTTAGTTAGGTGTCTTGCTCAGGGACACTTCGACACGTCCAGGGCGGGGATCGAACCAGCAACCCTTCGACTGCCAGACAACTGCTCTTGCCTCCTGAGCTATGTCGCCCCAAAGTCTCAGGTGCAAGCATAAATGCGCACACAGACATACAAAGCACACACACACTCACATACACAACACACGCACATATGAAAGTACACGTGTAAGGAACACCCAACCAGTCAATCACTCAGTCTCAGCGGGAGGACACTAAGATCAGTTTTTCTGGGGCACGGAGGAGACAAGGCAGTAATGGAGGAAAGGGGTAAACATTTTTAGTACTGGGACACATCCAGGGAGAAAGGGCGAAAGTCAGGGAGGGAGACAGGAAGTGAGGGAGGGCGGGGCACGTACGGGGCAGGGCCAGTGTTTCCCCTCGATGTGGCGAATGCGGTGCATGATCAGGGCATCGCAGCTCCGATACGCAGCCTTGCACTGCAGGCAGGTGTGTGATGTCACGGGGGTGTGGCTTCTCCGCTCCCTCAGCCGTTTCATGCGCGCCTGGCGGCCGGACTCCAGCGCTGCCGACCACTGATGACGCGACGAGGGCGTCGAGCGCAGATTCTGCAGGGATGGGAAAAGCGTCACCACAGCGCGCTCACATGCACACAATCACTCCATGATTTTTTTCCAGTTCTGGATGGTAACGGTCAACCTTAACAAAGACATTTTTAATACAAATGCAACAAAATATTACAGTACTTCACGTCACCTCAAATTTGTAATGCAATACACAGTAGGTTTTTTTTTACCGTTTGAGGTAGGATACTGCTAATAAAAACGCACCACTACTTGAATGAGTGTGGAACATTTCTTAGGTGGGCTAGCATCATAGATGTCGACACATGGTATGGCAATTTGGCAGCACATATTTTGCACTGAACAGAGTTTTCATTGAGCTTTTCAAAATCATTCCTCGCGGCACTCTTTTGTAAGTAGGCCATCTTTACAACTGACGGTAACATGTGCATGACAACAAGCCCCACCCACCTACCCTTTTACTCAAAATCTTTTATTTTGAATGAATTGAAAATTAAAGAAAAAAACAATTTTTGATCAATTTAAAATCCAACATGCGTGCTTACAACAGACAATCGACGAATCGACAAACTGTCCTCAGCCCTAACTGGGAGGCCTGTAGGGTGTAAAGCATATGCTGTTTGATTTAAAGGCTGTACTCTCTCACAGACTCCCTACGCCAGCGCAGCGTACCTTTGGTAGTTCTCCCGCACGCTTTGCCTTGTTGGCCCTGAGCAGGGCAGGTTTGGGAAGGGCCCCCGCGGCCCCTCTGTCCAACAGCCTGCGCCGTACCCTCCTCTTCTTCAGCGGCGGTGCCGAAGGCCCCTTCGTATCTGCATTTGTAGCATGCATCTGCCTCCTGTCGAACCCGAGCCCGGCTGAGGCGTGGCGGAGGGATTGGCGGAGGGAATGGCGGGTCCCGGAGGGCCCCGTGCCACTGCCGAAGGGCCCCAGGCACGCCTGCCAGACATCCTGGGCCACCTCCTCCTGCTTCACGCCCACACCAGGCCTGCCGAGGGAATGGCGGGTCCCGGCGGGCGCCGAGCCGCTGCCGAAGGGCCCCAGGCGCGCCTGCCAGACGTCCAGGGCCACCTCCTCCTGCTTCACGCCCACACCAGGCCTGCCGAGGGGGAACACAAAGCCTGGGTCCAGCAGCTTGAGCGGCGGCTTGCTCAGGCGCTGGCGACGCCCCGCAGGCACGGGGGCGGGCGTGGCCAGGGCCACCGGCAGGGCGTCGGCCGGCTCCTCTTTGATGGCCCTGAGCAGGCCGTGGGAGAGGGGGTGCGGGGGCCCGGGGTTCCCCCCGCGTCTCGGGCGGCCCCTCGGCCTCACGCCGCCCGGCTGAACGCCGCTCTGTACCCGCAGCACGCTGGCACTGCCAGGCGGGTATTTGCGTGGGCGGCCCCGCGGCCGTGCCTGTGTGCCGTGTGCTGGGGGGGGCTGGGCACAGACCAGGGGGGCATCAGGCTCCTGCTTCACTCGCACAGGCTTCCAGCGGGCCAGGGGGGGCAGCCTGGGGGGAGAGTTGCACGGAGGGGCGATTCTGGCCCGGACCGAACGCCTCAGTTCCCGATGTTCTGTGACCACGCTGGCCATGCTCCGCCCACGGCCCCGCCCGCTGCCCTGACCTAGCCTCATATCCTCCATGCTGATTGGCTCGGGGGGCTCAGTCTTTATCACAGCCAGCAGGAGAGTGTGACTGGGTGGGGCAGGTCCGTTACTGAGGGGCAGGGCTCGCGGTTTGCGCGGGGCAGTTAGCGCGTAGCTGCTCACCTTCGGCTTGCGCAGACGCTTCTTCTGCCTCCAGCCAGTCAGCTCCTCGGGGCGGGGCAACAGGCTGCGCCTCTGCAGGCCCAGCATGCTCAGCAGCCTGTACTTCTCCTGCGCCCTGGAGCTCTGCCCCTCCTCCTCACTCTGCTCTGCCCCTGCTGGCTCTGCCCCTGCTGACTCCACCCCAAGCCCTGCCCCAAACCCCGGTCCTGCCTCCTGCCAGCTTAGCCTCTGCCTGCACGTCTTGGAGCAGGAGAGCAGGGGGCTCTGCTGGGGGGCTGTATGAGTCTGGAACAGAGGCGTACCAGTGGGAGGGTTTTGGGGGGCTGTTTTCAGCTTGCTGGAGGGGGACTTAAAGTCCATCAGCTTCAGCCGGTGGACAGGGCTGCTGGGGGTGTGGCACTCTCTGCCCCGCCCGGCCGAACAGTCACAGTTCCGCTCAAAGCCAAGCATGTGGCCCTCCCCGCTCTGAACAGAATCCCGCACCCCCAAACTCCACCCCCGATTCCTCTTCTTGTGCAAGACGTCTGCTCTGCTGGTAACCGTGGGACGCGGCTGCTCGCGGAAGCTTCCCGCACTGGGTTTGGGCGTGGCCCCACCCCGCTCGCTCTGCATGGCCCTGCAGGCTTCCACGGCGGGCCACATGCGGAAGTGCTGCGCCAGGGCGGAGACCTCCGCCAGGTCCCCCGCACTCAGCGACAGGGTGGAGGTGTAGGAGAACTCCAGCAACGGCAGGACGCTCTCCTCCCTGAAACCTGCCGTAAACACACAGGCACCAGCCTGGGTTAACATGCATATTACTCCCATTTTCCATCCAAGGCACGACTTCAGTGTGAGCACTTCAAATTTCAGCAAGAAAGGAAGCGAAGAGAGAGTTCATTCAGGCTTTAAATCGGCCGGCACCGGGCCACAATTTAATTTCCAACCCAAGACAACAAAAAACGAGGGGGTGACGGTCAGAGGTGAATAAAAACCTCTGAACGGAAAAATACTGGTCAACAGCACAAACGGGGTGAAGGAATACAGAGACACTGTCAAACACAGTGTGGAATTACCAGAAAAAGGAGATGGAGCACTGCCAAGTGCATAATGCTAATTTAAATAGATCTTCAGTATAAAGAACAAAAGAAAGGGAGAGAAAGTAAAAGTGGCGGGACAGATGTACCAGTGAGGTCTATGGTGGGCTGTCCATCAGTGTCCATCTCGGCGAAGATCTCCTGGAAGTACTCGCTGACGGCCGCCAAAACCGCACGGTGGGCAGGGAAGGACCGGCTGCTGGTCTTAAGGGTGATGTCACAGAAGAGCCCCGCCTCCCGCTGGCTGCTCAGCTTGAGGAGCACAGCGTTGCCGTGGGATGCGAGCGTCCTGGAAACGCGGGGCTCGTCTGGGACCTGGCGAGAGAAGCGCGACCGTCGCTCACCAGGGCAGCGGGCAGTTTGGGCGAAAGCTGAACTTACAGCACCCTTCAGACTCCTCAGGCACCTCACGACTCTGACTCACCTCCTCTCTCCTCTGCTGGGCCTGGCACTGTGGACAGCCCAGAACATACTCCCGGACATGGAAATACATCCCTGAAATAAACAGGCAGATTTTCAATGGCAGAATGAGAAACACAAACACCCTCTAAACATTATCACACACTCAAAGATGAGCAAAGCTGTAGAAAATAAACAATACAGGTAATGAGCTACATTGTCCTTAAATTTAAAAAATTATGTTCTTTAACTCTAAGCCAATTGCTCAAAGAAAAAAGATTAAATCATATTTTCCCAAAAAATGTGTCTAAATTATTCAATTCCCTAATAATTATTTTAAATAAATTCCAGCAATATAATTCTGCATTAAACAACTTTAAAGTCAACCTCAAATTCAGGCAACTGTATTGTGGTCTCTCATGACTTCCTGTTTCACTGGGTTATAAAAATAAGATAATACACATCCATCCATAAGGGGAAAGGCAAGACCCCAGCAAATTAGGAGATAGTTACAAACTTCCCAGTAGTAGGTCAATAATTAGAAAGTTGAAGACCAATAGACCAGGTAGATGATGCCACATTTCCCCCATACACAGTGAGGCAGACAGTTTAGAAGGCAACAAAAATCTATGGCCCATGGGCTGGAGATCTACAAAACGCAGAAGCACATTGCTTTGAACCATAACCTAAACTAGTAAAGAAAGGTTGGAGTGTTACAGGGTATGGTTGGGAGGGGACCAAAGATACAGTCTGAAAAGGTGGGTTTTGAATCTTTGTGTGAAGACCGCAAATGATCCTGCTCTCCTGATGGCTAAGGGAAGTATGTTCCACAGTTGTGGAGCCAGAACAGGCAGGCATTGTGAGATCGGAAAAGTGACCATGCAGTGAGGGGACTACCAGTCACCTGGAAGTTGTGGAACAGATTGATGCGGTCGGTGTATGTTCTAAATATTGACTGTTGGTATGGTGGAGCTGTTCCATTCGCTGCCATGTAGGCTACTATGGTTTTATACTGGATGCTAGCAGCAAGAGGTAGCCAGTGAAGTGACACTGGAGGGTACAACCATGCACTGGAAAATGTCTTATTGGATGAGCCACCCAGCAAGCCTCAGATACATTTCTCCCATCACCACAGCTTCACGGTAATGAGCAGACGTCACCAGAATTTTAACTGCCATAGGTTAGTCACATTTATAACACTCAATTCAATTTAACTTTATTTCAGACACATAGGTCCATATCAGTAAGAAAAATAATAAAATACAATACGAGGACAACAATATAGAAATACACTGTAGCATTTGCATAGAATATAAAAGCAATTCCTGGCAATAATGCATGCCTACATTAAATGCCTACCTTCCCACCAGTAGTTATCTGCCACAGTTTTATAGGTGTCATCCAAGGGGTGGTGTCGCTTCCCTGTCGGCTCTTCGTGGGAAGCCGCGATCGCGCTGCGTTGTCGATTCCTGTCCAACACTTCCCTGTACCTGATGTATCCCTTTTCAAACTTTTTTCTGTACAAAACCCCGTCTATTATTTCAAAGTAAGGTGACGAGACAACCGCCTTAATCGACTTGCTACTACCCTTCGTTGTGTCCAGGACACCATCTACTGTGAGTTCCTGATTTCTGCCGAACAATTGCTTGTTGCCAAACGTGTCATCATTAACATAATGCGTTTCGTAGGCGCAATCGCCGGCCATTTTCTTTAGTTTTCCTGTTTACAGAGGTTTTCCCAATTTGTTTTTCCTTCCTTCTTCCAAGCCAGTAAGTGTTAAAGAGACGTCCACCTCCAGTTACACCCAATAAAGCACTTTAACCTGAGGTGCTGAATCCGCGTTTTTCGCTAAGCAACTTTTCCAGTAGCCTAATTTAGTCCGACGGTGCTCCCAAACGAGATTCTGCTTCTGCCCAATTCTCAAACTTTAGAATCTTACCTACTGACACTAATGTTATACGAGAATTGTGCAACCACAGTAAGCTACATGCATTCCACAGCAGAAAACTCGAGAAACTCGCTATCCTGATCAAAAAATTATGAAACAGACCCAGTGGTGATTGGGAAAATCCCCAAATAAACGTACAATCAACTAACAAGCAATAACTACCAATAATTATACGCACATAAAATGAAATGGCTAGCTAGCTACATACATACATAGACTATCAAATCTAAATTCCCGGGCAATTCAGGCAAAGGCGTTAATTTATGAGCCAAACGCATCCACTTTAGACATCGAAACACAGCCCCTCAGTTCAAACAAATGCAACCCCTGAGTACTTCGACTTTTGATAATCAAACATAATGCCTGTAAACAAATACTCAAAGTTACTGCTTGCTAGAAACGTGAAACTATAGCCTAATTAAGTTATTTGAATGCATACTAAAGACGGAATAATGACTTTATTAAAAAGTAACTACTTCAAGATATCTAACTGAATTAAGTGTTTGTATTAAGTTTCGAGATAGCTAGTTAGCTAATTCTCAAAACGAAGATGCAAATGCCTATTCCAATCAGGAGGCAGTAGGCTATACCGGTCCATCACCCCGTACTAAACAAGATCAATTAACTAGTTTTGCTAGCGACTTTATGAGAAAAACAATGTATTACACCAGTGAAACCGCGGATGGTTGTTTCAATGCATCAATTTGCACATGTGAATATTAATATATCCCGTCTTCCGAGCTCCCTAGCTAGTTTGGCTTACCTCTCTAACTTGATTTCTGTAGCTGACAATTCGCTACATGGTGTAGCCGGCTAGCAAACGGACATTGGGGTGGAGAGCGCAAACCACGAGACAGCTTAGCAAAATGAATCAAAAACAAATGGAGACTCGATAACTTCAACGACGTCAGTGTGATCAGCACCAGCTCCCTGCCATTTTCTCCTTTGGCTCAGTCATAAGATAAATTATCCTATTCTTTAACTCGTAGCCTTCCCCTGGTTACCACATGACAACCTAACTTCTTTCAATATCCACAACTTCCCCTATTCAGTCTACTAGGCTACTAGCACGCACGTTTAAGAATTTCCCATCCAGGACAATGTGATTGGACAAAAGACTTGCCACTCAAATCTTGTGGTTTATTTTTCATCTGTTATTTTTTCTGCTTCAAGATAGGTTGCTAACATCGGCGTTGTCTTTCTCAATGAGCGGTGACAAGTCGATATAGTGCATATGAAATAGAAATGCAATTATGTTCTCGAAAATACTCTTATACTGATCAGCGCTTCTCAAATGTACAGAAGCCAGTTACATTTTAAATATAAGGTGATGTCAAGTAACTTGGGGCATTTTTTTGGTACACCACTCTCGTTACAAGACCATTTTTATGGTCTTGTAACGAGAATAAAAATTAGTTGTGACTCTTTCTCTCAAACACAAAACTGTTTTACTTTTTTCTCGACAAGTGAAATTGTCTTACCCCGTTGCCAAATCTTCAAATAGTAATTCAAACTTTTGTCTTATTTAGCAAAAAAAAAAAAAGAATAGAAATAAGATTTTGGGCTGGTTTCAAAGGCACATATTAAGTTTAGACTTGGATTTAGTGGCAGCTAGTGTATACAGGTGTATGCATGAACACTCCAGTATATCAATGTGGTGATGTTTTTCCGCACACTTGCATGCATGTGTACGTGTGTAAGCAATAGCATGCATGTGTGCATAATTGTGGGTGTTTGTGCGCAATTGTGTAGATGTGCCTGTCCACACACAGATTGTGTGTGTGGGATTGAATGTATGCACATGGGTGCGTCCGGGGGGGTGGGGGTGACATGGTACACATACATGGTGCCTGTGGTGCTTGTGGGAGGCGCCGTGTGTGTACAGGAGTGGTGCGTGTATTAGTAGGGTTGGCATGATCGTTTGTTTCTTATTTACATGTTACCATTCTAAATCTAAATGCCTTGCCATTCTCATAGTAACAATTAGCTAAAAATAAACATTCTGCAAAAACATTCCAGGACACAGTATCTGGCACTTATTACCCTGGAAAAGGTGTCTCATATTAGCTGAGAAAACCATCCTGTTTTAGATGACGCATTAAGCTAATGTGGGTCTGTGGCTAAAAGTCGTTTCAACATCTAAACAAGATAATGTCACAAACATTTGTGCAATGTTTCAGAGTACATTAGACATCTGTGAAGATTAAATAATTCTCAGTGGTTTAGCACTCATTTGTAAAAAGGGAAATTTGATGTTGGTAGGCTTAGTCCAAACCCCACTAGGTGTGAAATCTTTACTGAGAACTGAATTCATATACTGTATTTCCCCCATCAGCAGGTACAGAATGGAGCTGACTGGAGACGGAACCCACTACAGGGTGTGGTGTATCCGTGAATTTCAGTGACCATCAGCAAAATGTAATTTTTTTGTTTATTAAGCTCACTGTTGGGTTGGATATTATGGTGCAGTTCTATCAAAATCATATTCTCCGAGAGGGAGGATAGTGGGGAAAAAGATATTACTTTTGTGGCACCTCTATGTTATCAATAGAAAAAGTGCAAACTGATTACTACTCCATAAGCTAACCAGACTGAAATCCCAAACCCCCATAACCAAATAATACACAATCTCAAAAAAGTAATAGTGTTTGGGCACTGAACCGGCAGCATCTCTCCATGCATGGGGCCTGTGCCCCAGAGGTGAGGTGGCAAGGTTTTTGATACCTCCAGATAAGCATCACAAACAATGCTAGCCGCATTTCACTTGTTTAACATCATTCAACTAAAATGACAAACATAA
This sequence comes from Anguilla rostrata, assembly GCF_018555375.3. NCBI lineage: Eukaryota > Metazoa > Chordata > Actinopteri > Anguilliformes > Anguillidae > Anguilla > Anguilla rostrata. Next base: position 17,853,138 of record NC_057947.1, read on the forward strand.
TCAGATCTTATCCACTTTCATAAAACACTCCAGAAGACACAAGTACTTCCAAAAAAAGAAACAATCACAATGTAATCCCACCTGCAGCTTTCTGTGTTTCATAAACCTGCTTACCACACCCCTCACCTAGCAAAAACAGACCTGCTCAGCGCTGTCATTTCACTAACGTATAGCTAATAACACAGCTATAAGTTTAACCAGTTTGATCACAATTCCATGCCTATGAACACTTCACCTGGAGTGAAATTTTTAAATTCATGTGGAGTTGATGATTTTGTGCAAAGGCTACTTTTAATTTATAATGTCGAAAGTATCTTTGTGCATCTCACAGACACCATTAACATCCAGTCTTTTTTGTTTAAACAAAATGTAGTGTGGATTCTAAAGTTTCCGGTAGTTATTTGAAGAGGAATATTTGTGGTAGCATATTTTGAACCAAACAGCTGTATAAACATAAACAGGAAAATGGGAGACCCACTCAGCAGGGGCTTCATGGTTGGGTGTTGGGTTTCAGTCTTCTGCTGTATTCAGTCAAGGGGAATCCAGTTTCGGTTCTTCTCTGTACCTCTTTACCCAGAATGCCTAGCGTACATCCACAAATAAACACATTAGCTAATGCAATGTAGCCAGCTGCATCCAGGTTCTCTGGTGATCTCACCTCAAGGAAGAGTTGAAAGAAAGCTGTGTAATGGTAGGTATTTTACCAACCTTAATTTTGGTAGCAGACAAATTTTGGCATAAGACTGATTTTAAGATCTCACTTTAATGTGTTTTTTGGTAGAATCTCAGTGCTCAGGTGGCTTTATTGTATGACAAAGGAGAGATAAATACTTATCAGCCAGAAGGCTGACACTTTAATAAAAGTAGGGATGGCCCAGATGTAGTCTACCTCACTTTTCTTCATTTTCTTTAATTGCCTGTTAAGAGTACTAGAAAGCTTTGTCTGCTGGAGGACTGCAGAGTGACTGCACTGTTCAGCTGGGGGGCTGCAGAGTGACTGCGCAGCTCAGCTGAGGGACTGCAGTGTGACTGCACCGTTCAGCTGGGGGGCTGCAGAGTGACTGCGCAGCTCAGCTGGGGGGCTGCAGAGTGACTGCGCAGCTCAGCTGAGGGACTGCAGAGTGACTGCGCAGCTCAGCTGAGGGACTGCAGAGTGACTGCACCGTTCAGCTGGGGGGCTGCAGAGTGACTGCGCAGCTCAGCTGAGGGACTGCAGAGTGACTGCACAGCTCAGTGCATTGAAAATTTTGGAAAAAGGCAATAAAAAATAAAAAAGACACAAAAGAAGTTATATTAAAATATATTTTTAAAAGCCTGTGCATTAGTAAACCACATATAACACATTGAATCTCTCTACTTTTCCCCATTTTGTGTTCAGTCTTGTTTTGTACACTTTTTGTGTGCCCGTAGCCTAATATGCCTTGATATGTTTTTACCTTCGCCTATTAAACAAAACTGCTATATTTTAGGAATAAAAATGTTGGAATTTATTAGGTTGTGTCCTTTATACTGATACTGTAATGTTGGACAAGGCTTGGCAGGAACAGGATGTAAAAACGCAACCTTTCTAGCGTTACGGCAGCAAGGCGCCACACTGTGCTGCATGGGTTAGCCTCACGGCCTTGGATATAAACCATACCAGTGCCAACTGTGCGTTCATCGCCATCTAGTGACCCCTGCTGGTAAATCAGGTGCCCACAGACTGCAGAAATGGAAGGTGTTCCTCAGACTCCACTCTGTGTGAGCTGTAGTCCGTGGTGTGAAAAGAAGCAGACTGGCGAAACCACGTGTTTTGTAGGAGAACCGTGGGTGTCTACACTCCCCCTGAATCTCTCAGCAGTGGGGTTCAAAGCATGAAAGCGACTGTGGTTGTGACTGGCCATTCCAAATTGGGCTGTGAATTGGAGATGCTCATCCCCACATTGGGCACCAAATTTACATTAAAAAGTACACCTTAAACCAAAGCACCTTGACCACTGAGAGACATAAGACCAGAGAATTATTTTTACAGTGATACATTTACTCGCATCTCAATTCCTTTGTCGGAAAGTTTTCAAACAGAAGCTGTCCTTAAGCTGGATAACACGTCTAATATTATCAGTTCATTTAAAAATAATATGTATAGAGTAACTCCAATGCACAGTTACAATACGCAAAAACACAGACAAAAAAACAGTGAGTGAAGAGTGACTTTTCAATGAGCCTCATTCTGACAGGAGAGGAACACAGATGGATGTTCAAATTGCTATGTTCCACTGGTGCAGAGAATCATGGGTAAAATTGAAGTTCTAAGCTGAAGTGTTTATCAGACATAACTTTTAAAATACAAGAAGCAACCTCCATAAGTGCACATTTCCCTCACACTCGATATCCCAAAGTTACAGGAGGATAGGAACACACACACACACAGCATTAGTGTGCTGCATCCATGTGGAACAGGAGGAACAGGAGTGTGTGCGGTGGGGGGGCCAGTTTGAGGGGGCCAGTGGTGACATCAGTCAGTCTGTACCAGGGTCTTCACGGGTCCTGCGGCTCATTGCCATCTGTGGTGCTGGGTGGGGCTGCGGGGGCGGCACTGGGCGTGGCACTGGGCGTGGCACTGGGGAGGGGTTCATCATTCTTGGAGCGCTTGGGCTCTGGGGGTTTGCACATGGGGTCACTGGGGGGGGATGGCCTCTCTGGGACAAGACAGAGTGTACCCCATCAAACACACAAATTACACAATACACACACTACACATGTACACAACAAAACACACACAATACAAACTAATTACACAATACTAGGGTTGGGCAATACAGTCAACAGAAATATTGTATGAATATTTAAAAATTGCACACTGCAAAAGTATGATAAAGAATTTGTAACAAACTTAAGGTGAATTGTCTCTTGATAGTTGTTTTTGACAGCGCGTGTGGAGAAGTTGGTTGGAGTCAGAGCCACATGACACCAGCGGTGAAAGCTCTGAGACTCTGCCACATCTGGCTGCACTTTTAAATTATTAAGGAATACCCGGGAGTGGGGCTGGGCGATAAGCCATATGGACGATTATCACATTTTTAAAAGTGAAACAATGATAATCTTTCTTTTCCGGTGATCATGTGATGTGTTTTTGTCAATCACATTAAAGATGCAAGGCCCTGCTGCTGAATGGATGTCATAACAACCCAACAGACAGGAGTGGGACTGGTTGGCATTTCATTCATTTCACAGAATTTTTGATATTTACTACCGCATCAGGTATTATTGAAATTATTATTGAAAAATAATAAATTATGACAGGCAATGTGCTGCATGGTGACAATTATTGTTATTACACTTAAAAACATCTGACAACTGTTGACACAGTTAATTTCCAAGCCCTCCCTGGAAGCAGACCTATATTTTTCACTTAATTCCAAAGTTTGGGGTTATTTTTTTATTTGCTTGAATATTTTGTATAGTAGCCTGTTTGCAGGTTGCATATTAACTCATCAGTTGTCTTCAAATTATGCGTCCACAGGGTCAAAAATCCCCCATCTTCGCTGGACCCCCTGCGATAAAGCCTCTTCACTGAATTTTAAACCCTAAAGCAAAATTTTTAATGTAGAAACAACCTGACACTCATCAATAAAGCTGAATGATACAAAATTCATTTCACACGTACATGTCACGGGAATATGTACAGGTATGTTGCCCTTCTTCAGCCCTATAAATCCCCTGGAGGGCTGATAATCACAATCCGGCATGGTGCCTACTTACCATGCTTGGCCTTCTCTGAGGGGGAAGGAGAGGCAAAGGTCTGGGTGGAGCCCGGCCCAGGGACTGGAGTCAGAGAGATCCGCCTGCAGAAACAGAAGAGCCAATCACAACACAGCACAACAGAATACATTTCCACAACAGGGGGCTTTGAGTGCGATGCGCAATCACTGTAAATGGGGCTCAACATAAAGAGCTGGATTTAAAGGTAGGCTGATATCTCCATGGCCTCCCTGTGATTCACAGGGCACAGAACTGACCAATTCAATTCATACAAAAAAAATCACAAACAGACTCTCTATTGTTGTAAAATAACAGATCAGGGGATTCTGGAAAGGAATGGCTGTTAGGGGAACAGTGGGGGGCGGGCTAACAATCTGTCACAATGACATCATCCTGAAAATCACAGAAACAACAAACTCATAGACTGGGAAAAATTCTCTCTTCCAAATCTCTCTTAGCTTCTCTTCTAGCTATTCCAGATTTCAGTCTATTAGCAATGTGCTTTGTAATTGACTTAGAGAAGAACACATTTTTATAGTGAAACTCTAACTCTTATAGTGCATGAATTTAAAGCACCACAGAAAAAAAGCATTAGATACACAATGTTATAGACGCTGCACTGTGGTTAACTGAAGGGACACCATGACCAGCGAGTAACACTGTATTCTGGAGCACAGTGTCAACATTGTTTTAACTGTGCCCCAGAATATTGGCAAGCTTTGGTTCAGACTTTGCGTGGATATGCGCAGCTGCCATACTTCTGTAGAAAGTATTTTTCGATAAAACCGTGCACAACAAGGTCTGCGGATGTTCGACAGTAACCTATTAGCACTGTGTTTACATGTTCATACTGGCGTTAGCCTTAGCACTGTGCGTTACAAATTCATACAGGTGTTAGCCTTAGCACTGTGTTTTACATGTTCATACTGGTGTTAGCCTTAGCGCTGTGCTTTACATGGTCATACTGGTGTTAGCCTTAGCACTGTGTGTTACAAATTCATACAGGTGTTAGCCTTAGCGCTGTGCTTTACATGGTCATACTGGTGTTAGCCTTACCATGAGCACTGTGTTCATTGTGTTCCATGTTCATAGGGATAAATGTAAATACCTGGGAGTGGGCCCCTTGGGGGTGCTGGGGGTCCTGGCACTGGGGGATCCCGCTGTAAGGGTGCTGGTCGTTTTAGGGGCGCTGGCTTTGCTCCAGGCCTCCAGGGTGTTGAGCATGATCCTGCGGGGCTGGGGCTTGGCCTGGCCGGACTGGCTCGTCCGGTCGCCTGAGGTAGGGGTGCAGGCGTTGGGGGTCTTGGTGCTCAGGGGGGTGGAGGGGGCATCGCAAGCCCCCTCTCCCACCGTGCTGACCTTTAACCCCGCTCCGGGGCTGGCCTCTGTGTTCCGGGGTACGGGGGAGGCAGTTCTGCCCCCCGCCACCTTCTTGCCTTTCTTCTCAGGGACAGACGAAGGAGTGAGTGTCTCCAGAAGGGGGCGCTGCTTCAGGGGGGTCCCCAGCTCCCCCGGAGAGAAGGACAGGAATGAGCAGTACCCATCAGTGGAGGACACGGCCAGGAAAGAGCCATCCCGGGACCTGGATAAAGGAGGGAGGTTAAGTCTTAACCTCTAATCCCTAACCACACAACCTACCCCCTAACCCCAAAGACTAACCCCCAACATTTCATTCAGCTACAGTTTTAAGGGCTGAAGTCAAAGTGTGTGGAAGTGGATGCTAAAAGTAGTGTTTTTTCTGTGTACTGGAGGTGAGGTGTATAGGACACTCACTGGGTAGTGGATGTAGACTCAGCATGTGAGGTTGCTGAGGGTGTGGTAGTAGATGTTCAGGCAGACTCACCATGTGAGGTCACTGAGGGTGTGGTAGTGGATGTTCAGGCAGACTCACCATGTGAGGTCACTGAGGGTGTGGTAGTAGATGTTCAGGCAGACTCACCATGTGAGGTCACTGAGGGTGTGGTAGTGGTTGTTCAGGCAGACTCACCATGTGAGGTCACTGAGGGTGTGGTAGTGGATGTTCAGGCAGACTCACCATGTAAGGTAACTGAGGGTGTGGTAGTGGATGTTCAGGCAGACTCAGCATGTGAGGTCACTGAGGGTGTGGTAGTGGATGTTCAGGCAGACTCACCATGTGAGGTCACTGAGGGTGTGGTAGTGGATGTTGGAGATGTAACCAAAAGGAAGGCTCTGCTGAGTGTCGTACAGGAAGATGGAATTCTCAGAGGCCACGGCGAACACCAGGCGATATGGCAGCTGCAGGGTGTTAGGGAGGGTCTGCGTGGAGCCGTCTACCCCACAGGGAGAGAGGAAGACCATAAGAAACGCAACAGACGAGGGTGCATAATGACTGACAGGACATATGAGCAGTGAGAGTGGGAAAGAATCCAGATCTGGCCATTCTTTCCTGGTACCAAGCCTGTAAAACATGGCGGGCTGTAGGTGCAGGAGATGTCTCTAACCTTCACTCTTGTGGGTCCGGAGCTCAAAGTAGACAGGACAGCAGCGCACGGCTAGCGTAGCCTTGGCGGGGCAGGGCAGGTGAGCGACGGGCCTGGAACAGCACCACCAATAAATTAACCCCGCCCATCACCCGGTTTAAAACCCTGCCCATCACACTGCTCACCCCGCCAATTATCCTTTTTAACCCCGCCCATCTCATTATTTAAACCCCACCCCACACGCTGAAAGCCCTTACCGCTTAAAGTTCTTCCTGGAGAAGATGTAGGTGGTGTTAGTAACGTTCTCTCCAGCCTCCACACACCCAGCTTTGAGAGGAAAGAGTAGACAAGTCTAACCTGTCACACTGACAAAACAGGTATAACTTGTGTCTTTACCCAAATGCTCCAGGTGCATTACCTGTGCCTTTTGGATGCGTCACAGGGACATTACAGGTTAAATGTGTTATGGGGGCATTATTTGTGCATTATAGGTGTATTACATGGGCGTCACGGGTCGTAATGTACCTGGAACCAGCAGGAAGGAGCCGTCGGGGGTGAAGGAGAGCCGGCGAAAGAAAGACCTCATGCTGTCATCGTGGAACATTCTGTAATTCTTCACCTGCAAATCACACAAAACCACTCAAATACTGCCACAGGTCCCCTCTCAACTTCAGCACCATACAAATATGGTGCAGAGCAACCTTTGTACTCAGAACGTGAATAGTTTCTGTTACAGAACAGCCTTTTATTACCAGTAAGTTGTGAAAAGCTTGTGCTGAATGTGTGTGATTATGAATGGAGGACTGGAGGAAAGACACACTAATTCCAACAAAGGAGGTCATGTGAGAACATGACAAAGTCAAGGATTAAAAGTCAAACTGCAATTTACATGTGTACTCTGCACATATAGGATATAGAGGTGGATAACATTTAAAGCAAAATGGATTTGTGGTTTGTACACCCCTGTGCACACCCACCCACCCACCCACCCGCCTACACACACACATACGCACACACTCACCTCCCCCTCAGCCGCTGATCCAGATGTCATTTTACTGATGTTGTAGGCCTTCTTCCTGGTTTGAGCACTGTACACCCGCATGACCCTGAGTGTGAAACACACAGACACACACACACACACACACACACAAAGCTCACTTATCAGCAGATAAAAAGCATATACAGAGGGTAAAGGCACTGCTCTGGTACATGGATGAGCCCTGCGACCGGCGAAGGTCTCAGATGTGAAAGCAAAAGCAGGAGCGTGAGGGAGCATTCCAAAAACAGAGGAAAGGGGGAGGATAGAAAGGCATGCATTAAATAAAAACCGACACTGTGTGTGTATGCATTTGTGGCGTGCGTGCGTGCGGATGCAATTGCGTGCATGCATGAGCGCGTGCGAGTGTGTGAGCGTGTGTGTGTATGCGTCTGTGGCGTGCGTGCCTGTGCACATCCCGTTACACACACCTGTCACAGCTGAGGGTGGTAATGTAGTGTCCCAGGGGATCCCAGCTCACACCCTGCACATAACTCTTATGATCGTTAAAAATGCACATCTTCTGCCCTGCGAACACAACACAAAGTATTCACACCTCCAGCATGCAATATTCACACCAGCAAAAGGCAATATTCACACCACACAGCAACACAACATGCAATAATCACACCAGCAATTCAATCACACAGCAGCCATATGGCCAATCCTGGGAACGCACCTCTCTCTTGTGCCTTTTGATTGCATGAATGTTTTTACAATGCACTTTCTAGCCTTGATGACCTTGGAGGAGGCCTTGCCTTAAAAATGACGAAACTTAAAGCTTGATTCACACAACACAGTACTCACACCCACAACAGCACAAGCACACATTATACACAGAACTTTCCAGAACAGGGACTTGAGCAGCACTGCATTAGCCCACATCACACTCGGGCACAGACGCTGCTCCACACACACCGCTGAAATGGGTACGGTATTTACCCTTTGTGATGTCCCACATGATGGCTGTGTTATCCACAGATCCTGACACCATGAAGTTCCCATCACTGGCCCAGGAGATATCGTACACGTCCTCGATGTGACCCCTGCAGAACATATCCCATCAGCCTCGGCTGCGCACACAACTCCCATCAGCCTCGGCTACACCCACAACTCCCATCAGCCTCAGCTGTGCACAAGACTCCCACCAGACACGGCTGCACACACGACTCCCATCAGCCTCGGCTGCGCACACAACTCCCATCCCTGCTTCATTCACCACTTTGATCAGATTAAGATGAACAGTGAAAGAGGTAATCATATTGGGATGGTCCAGTTGTAGACCACAACATTTTGTTGATGAAGCTTGAGATGAAAGCATTCTCAATGTGCCGACAGCCCGTATGCATTGGGAGATTTTCAGAATGTCACAGACCTGCTGGAAGCTGTGCAGTCTAGCAGCAGAACAGGGGGGTCACGGGAAGGGAGGAGAGGCAGGGGAACAGCAGGAGGAGGGGAGAAGGGGGAGGTGGGGAGGGTAGCAGGGGGCAGAGAGAGAAGGAAGCAGGAGGGGAGCACAGAGAGGGAAGCAGGAGGAAGGGACCAGGGAGAGGGGAGAGAGGAGAGCAGGGGGAGGGAAGAGAGGGAGGGGAGCAGAGGGAGATGAGAGAGGGAAGCAGCAGGAAGAGACCAGGGGGACAGGAGCAGGCGGAAGGAACAGAAAGAGCAGGGCTCACCGCAGGGTCTTCACCACGGTCCAGCTCTCCTTATTGAGCTGAGCATCCTCATCCTCCTGTAAGACAGCTGGCTCCGGCTCCTTGCAGTCATTCAGCTTCCACAGCAAGATGACGGCGTCTGCAGGCGCACACACACATACACACACACGCACACAGTTTACTAACAGCCACACACACACTCACAGGGCTGTTTACTAATAATCACACACACACACTGCTCTGTATAGTAATAACCACACACACACACACAGCTCAGTATACTAATAATCACACAGGGCTCTATATACTAATAACCACACACACACTCACAGGGTTCTGTATACTAATAACCACGCATACAAACAAACACACACACAGGCACACAAACAACTCAAAATGGAACAGCCGCCATTGCACAGAGGTTTCACTGTTCTGTGATCGTCTGAAACTCAATGATCCCAGCAAAGAGAAAGGTAGCTCGACAGGAAAAGGGTAACCTTATATAGCAGAACACCTTCTGCTCTCCATTACTGGGCTAACAGCACTGCACACGAGTGAGAGTGATAGCTGCAGTCTGAGACAGGAGCAGCTGAACAGGACCCAGCTGCAGTCTGACCAGCTGCACTCTGAGACAGGGGCGGGACTCTCACCATCTCCGCCTGATGCCAGCAGCTCGGAGCTAGGGGAGAACCGCACTACGTTCACGGCCTTGGTGTGCCGAGCCAGATTGGACAGGAACTCCACCGCTGCCTTGCCATCCGGCCCCATTTCCACCTTCCACATCTGTACAGAAACACAGCACAGCACCTCACTCACTGCAGAATACAGCCAATAGTACCATCTACTGCAGAATACAGCCAATAATACCATCTACTGCAGAATACAGCCAATAATCTCACCTACTGTAGAACACACCACTGAAATAAATAAAATGTAAAATAAACTACGCAATTTACTGTGGATTAAGGGCATGTGTTAAATATGATAACAATGTTACACTGCATTAGGACACAATGAGAAGGCTGCCCTTGACTGACCCTGATATACTGGAGTCTTGTGTGAGCTAATCCTTATTCCACAACAGCAAATACCTTTTTGGTATTCCTATAGTCTCAGTCTGTATGATTCAGCTTGTTTCACCAAGAATTCACTACAAATAGCCTCATTTACAAGACCTTTGGATATCCAAATCTTGTTTTTCTAAACCATTTCCAAGCTGTGCAAGCATCCTTGGTAAAGCGCCACACTCAGGGATACAGAAATAACCTCCCAGGGTTCTCGACTCCACAACTGCCTGGTCTGAGTCCCTAATTCATGCTACCGACTGCAATCCCACCGCACAGCAGCTGGGGGTGGAGCAGAGATGTGAGTGGGCGGGAGCAGAGCTGAGAGTGGGGGGGCAGAGATGTGAGTGGGCGGGGGCAGAGCTGTGCGTGGGGGCGGAGTAGAGCTGAGAGTGGGCGGGGCAGAGCTGAGAGTGAGTGGATGCAGAGCTGTGAGTGGGCGGGAGCAGAGATGTGAGTGGGGGTGGAGTAGAGCTGAGAGTGGGCGGGGCAGAGCTGAGAGTGAGTGGATGCAGAGCTGTGAATGGGCGGGAGCAGAGATGTGAGTGGGGGTGGAGTAGAGCTGAAAGTGGGCGGGGGTAGAGCTGTGAGTGGGCAGGAGCAGAGATGTGAGTGGGCGGGAGCAGAGATGTGAGTGGACGGGAGCAGAGATGTGAGTGGGCGGGAGCAGAGATGTGAGTGGACGGGGGCAGAGCTGAGAGTGGGCGGGGGCAGAGCTGTGAGTGGGCGGGAGCAGAGATGTGAGTGGACGGGGGCAGAGCTGAGAGTGGGCGGGGGCAGAGTTGTGAGTGGGCGGGGGCAGAGCTGTGAGTGGGCGGGGCCAGCTCTCCATGGCGGAGCTGCAGGTGGACGGGATGGGAACTCACCCGCACAGTGGAGTCCACTCCAGCGGTGGCCAGCCGGTGGATCTTTCCCTCACACTGCTGCTGGAAGTCCATGCTGTACACCGGCTCCTTGTTGTGCCACGCAATCTCACAGGTAACCACCTTCATCCTGACGCACTCAGTAATCCCCCCACAGAGCCCTCTGAAACACAACACACAATTACAGTACAGGATAAAAGAATTAGGCCACCCCTGGTTTAAAAAAAAAAAAGGCAAAAAATGAAATTCTTAAAAAAATGAAATGGCAACTAGGATCTGCTGGTGTAAAATGATGTGTAGAAAAAGTTTATACTTTGGTGTGTTATGCAATAAATGTGCATATGTTAACTGAATTCTTCTACAGTAAAAAACAAAAAAACAAACAGGTGGCCTAATACTTTTGGCATGTAGGCTACTGTACAAACTACACACTTACAAAGAAACAATTACTAACTTCATAATTCAGTCTCCGATGTCCACATATCAAACCTCTAAAATACTAAACACAATTACACCTTCATAATCACTTGTTAGTGTCTCGCATATCTATGCACGTATACAATGTTATGGAAATGTACAAAACAATTTATGCAATTAAGCTCTCGTAGACGCCTCATATAGTAAAGCTCTTAGGTTGTTCACCTCTCAATATTGGGAAGAAAGTAGCACTAGTAGTATGATACTAGGTATCGCAACAAAATAATTACTCACAATGCAAGTGTGTCTGGCAAAGATGCCAACAGGCTACAGTTGCAAAGAGAGGCCAACAACTGTAAACACAAGGCAGCAAACGTTAGCTAGCTTCCCAGACTCACAAATCCTTCTGTCAGCTATCTCACACCGACTTATGTGGGAAGCAAACGGTTCGGTATCGGTTTTTACATACTGAGCAAGTTCGTTATCCTGCGAACTAGGAATCAAATAGAAAAAATAGGTAATCGTTCGTCTATCAAGCTAGCAAACCTACCAACCAACTAGCTGCCAACCAGAACTTAACTAACTTAGCTAGATAGTCAAATTCAGTAATGTACCAATAGCTAATGGTAACCACAAGAATATACATTAGTTAGCCTGGTCTCTAAATGAGGAAAAAGACTAGATCACGCTTCAGGATGTTAGCTATGTTACCGGACTAACATTAGACAAACAATGCGACGAAATAGGCTATTGAACTAAGCTATAGCTAAAATTAGCTACTTAAAACAGATACGGTCCGATAGGACATAATCTGGCAGGTTAACGATGACTACTGCGAGCAAACAAAATAAAACGTTACTTACTCAAATATAGAATATGTGCGTCGGTGAAATATTAAGAAACTGTAGATAAACTCTCACTGATTTTGAATGGCCCTGGTGTTTGTTCCCGCGCTGATTTGCAGGCAGAGGGAAGTTGTCACCGTCGGCTTTTTCCGTATATTTCCGGTTTGTCTCCGAGCTCGGTCGAAAGCGAAAGAGTAACGATACTCCGGAAATGACACAGACAAGGTGACGTTGCTCGTCTGCGAAAGTGCATGGTTATATACAGCGAGTCCACACGTAAATAAAACGTACGTGACTTCAGAATACGCTTTATATACAGTAAATCCCAGAATTTATTGCGTGTCCTGGTGGGTTTCCCCCTTTAATAACGACGCATTTACAAGATGTTCTGTATACAGTAGCCGATAAACAGTTGTCTAGTTACTGTAGTAATGTGATCTCTATGCAAACCATGTTGTCAATGCATTGAAATAACAAATGCAGGGTTGACAAATAACCACAGTCATCCTCTCAGTTATTTCTTAGCAGACCTTTCCAAACACACAGTGGACACCTGCGGAAGGACCAACATTGGAGGGTGATTTGTACTCACTCACCTCAGGTAAACACACCTTCCATATAGACTCACAGGTTAGGTACAGTATATGACCAAACGCTTATGGACACCACTTGGTCTGGGGCTGTTTTTCATGGTTTGGGCTAGGCCCCTTAGTTCCTGAGAAGGCTAGTCTTAATGCTACTGCATACATTCTGGACGATTCTGTGCTTCCCCAACAGTTTGGGGAAGGCCCTTTCCTGTTTCAGCACGACAATGCCCTCGAGCAGATAGCAAGGTCCATATAGAAATGGTTTTGTCGAGAACAGTACTGAAGAACATGACAGACATTCGCAACAAACTTCTCAATTTATTCCCATATTTATTGTCCATGGTGAAACAAAAGCAGACGGATAAATTAATTAAATTACAGCCTTTCAGGTGACAACAAATGTTCTAGCTCACCAGTGAATTTATTGCTAGTGATGGACAAGTGTTGCATCGTTGCAGCACTAAACCAATTTACTCATTTGCGCTAGACTCAAACAAGATCATACCTGCAGTAGATTTCATTTGCACTAAACTCAAATAAGATCATACCTGCAGGTATCAACCAAATTACAAGGACATCATTTATTCAAGTCTCCCTTTGATGCACCCTTAGTCTCGATCTTTTTGTCCATCACCAATATTCATTTGGCTTTGAATTCCCATGTAAAATGGCCAGACATGTAAATATTAATCTTTAGTACCTCAAAATGATCAGGATTCTTTTTTCTAAACAGCAGTTTGTTCTAGGAAACTATGTACATACTGCCAGCAACTGGGCAGGCATTGTGGGGAGCTGCAGAAAACCCATAATGCAACATCCCTTCACACCAGGCCTCCTTTATAAAGCAAAACAAAATACATGGGAAACATTAGTACGGGACAACAAAAATCACCATTTTTGTTCCACAAAAATAGTCTCTTATCATATAATCTGTACAAATTACAAAATATAAAAGAAATCACAACTGGAATTTAAGTAATCATAGAACTGTCTCTCCAACCCCATGTCCTATTGCTATGGATACATTTCAGCTGTCATCAGGAAACGTCTTGCTGAAATCCAGTCATCCGCCGTGTGCTTTCTCAGATGGAAGACTTGAGGTGACAAAGGGGAATCTTGCCGTCAAAAGTCAAGTCAAATCTTGCACAGAAAAAAAATGTTTTCTTTCAATGATTTAAGAAGGTGTGTGGTTGGTTTAAACGCAATATATTGAGTTTGCAATGTAAGATTTGAAAAAAAAAAGTAAAATGACACGAATAGCTAATTATTTCAGGATAACATTTCTTCTTTAATGAGTTATTCGTTAAAGTTTGTAACACATTATTTATGGAGAGTCTCAAATCCAGCAGAGTTGATTGATAAATCAAGCAAAAACAACATGGTGGGCAAAATGAGTGCTCATGAGAAACTAAACAGTCTCATAATGACTGGAGTTAATATTAACCTCCATCTCACAGCTAGGGCAGTGGCAGGAGAGTGGGGCTCCTGTAACCCCCACAGGTTTCAACAGTAAGTCAAATCCATAAGCAACCGAAGACACATGATAGCTCTGCCCATTCTGTTCCGTCACTTGTTTTGGATGGATGCTGAGCGAGCAAATACTGGTGGATGTGACACCCCTGTACCAATACACCTTCTGTACCTGGAAAGTGGTGCAATGTGGGATATGACGGGGCGCAGACAGAGAAATAAAGCACATTATAATGCAGCTTCCCATCTGGATTACAAGCACCTGGAAGACATTATATACGATAAAGACCTGTGAACTAGAACTTTAACAGAACACTTTAGGCCCCTGGTAATGAGGATGTGATGTCAGAAACTACAAAAGGAACAACTGTTAGTCGAGTTCTTTGAATGCATGGGTAACGTTTAGGAAACCTTAAGGCTATTTATACATTTTTTGAAAAATCGTTCCTGAAAATAATTACAAATTCACATAACATTAACAGAGAGCCTGACCACAACATGAACTCTGTAGGTCAGAAGAACGTAATGGAAGCGTGACTTGAGGAACACAATTAGTCATTTGTTCTTAAGCCGCATACTCTTGCACATGGAAGCTTGTGACATCACAGCCCTGGAAATGACCAACATAATATCAGTGCAATCACAACCCGTCAGGAGTGGCTGCACTACGAGTCCTTCCGCCATTCCACTGAAGAGCTGTCCCAAGAAGAAAAAATAACAATGGTCTCGCTGGAGAGAATTCTTAATATAGAATATACTGACAAACGCAAAGATGATCAGCATCTTTTAAAAAATCCTGGGACACAGTCATCTGTAAATATTTCAATCTGTAAAAAGGGTTCCAGTGTTCTCAGTGCAAGAGTCAGCAGTTTGTTTTTCTTTTTTTTTTTTTAAGAATAATAATAATCCATTGATCTGGAACTATAGAAAAATACATGACTGTACAAAAGTAAAAAGATACATTCAGTTTTTGTACGTTTTTGCACTCGATATAAAAAAATAATAATAAATCATAATTAAAAAGCAGAAGTGGAGGTAAAAGGAGAGGAGGTGAGTGGTGTGCTCGTCCTCAGGAGGGGGGGCAGGATTCGGCATGGCCCCACGTGGTTAGCCTGGAAAAAAAGTCATCCAGGACCTGCTCCGTCAGCTGACTGCTGTTCGCCTGCTCTGGGTAGAGGGTGGGCAGGACGGCCACCAGCAGACTGGCCATGTTCTGCCTCAGAGTCCCCAGCCTGGGGGGAGAGGGGCAAAGACAGAGAAAGGGGAAGAGAAAGAAGAAGTGGAGGAGTGAGACAGAGAGGAGGTCTGTTTTTAGGGAAATACTCTGGAGCACCGAGCAGCTGCACAATTCTAATCTGACACGCAGGCAGCGTTTCTTTCTGCTAGTTTATGGTGGACTGCAGCCACTGTGTAGCGCTGGTACTTTGATATAAGCTACTGCTGTACCCCAAAGTACGCTAGACGGTATGAAATGATTAAGCTAACACATGGAATAGTCTGAGCTCAGTGAAGAGGTGCCCGCGGCCCTACCTGTGAGACTGATCTGGGGAAACCGGCCGGCTGCCTCCGTTCTGTGACCTCTCCCTGATGCTGTCATCGGTGACCTCCTCTAGGAGATCACCTTCATTACTATGATCGCCAGTTCTGTTCGACACCTCCCCATCAGCACTGGGGTCACCAGCTCTGTTCAATACATCCCCATTGGCACATGAATTGCCAGTTCTGCTCGGTACGTCCCCATCAGAGCAGTCCGACGTCCTTGCATTTGCACCAGGGCTAACAGACCCGTTAGACTCCATTCCCTCAGCCCTGAGGTTGCCAGCCCTGTCTGACTCCGCGTCGAGGTAAGTGTGTTGGTTGGATGTGTCCTCCCCTGTAGGGGGGGTTTCTGTGGTGGTCTCCCCGCTGGGTTTACACTGGGCTCTCAGCTCCTCCAGGGTCCTCTGCAGCTGCTCACACTGAGAGAGGAGGCTGTTCTTCTGCTCTTCCACAGACTCCAGCTGAGAAACAACACACACACACCTTCAGCAGTCTTCACACCTTTCATTCACCCCATCAGTGCCTGTAACCCACCCCCTCAGCACCTTTTACAAACGCCCTCAATATTTCTGCCTTAAAACATAGCTACTTCCTCAGATTCAACGGAAAGATTACTTCATTAACAAAACCATTTACACTTTCCGCACCTGAAACCCTGGTTGCTAGGAGACAGGAGCTCACCTGGCTCTGGAGCTCGTCCCTCTCCTTGTTGCTCTGGTCCAGGTCTCTGAGGAGAGCGTCCACCTGCAGCGCCAGCTCATCCTCGTCGCTGCCCTTCATCTCCCCCTCCTCTTCCTCCTCTTTTCTGGAGCTCCTGCCTGCCTGTTCCATGGCCTCCTGCTCCTCCAGCTCGCGCTTCAGCTCCTCCACTTCCTGTTTGGCGCGCTGGTAGAGTCTGTGCGTCGCCTCCTGCTGCTGCTCCTCCTGTTCGGTCCCCACAGCCTGGTCGCAGAGCTCCTTCTTCACCACGCTGTGGGTGAGCTCCTGCAGGCGCGTCTCCAGGTCCTGCACCTGGCAGGTGAGCTGGTGCACCTGGGCCTTGTACTGGTCTCTCTCCTGGGCCACGGCCTGCATCAGCTCCACCAGCTGGTCCTGCTGCTGCTGCGCCTCCATCAGCAGCCTCTCCTTCGGCTCCACGGCCACCTGTGGCCGCTCCGCCCCCTCCCCGCCCCCGCCGCCGTCCGTCCCCGCCCCCTCAGCCTGCGGCTCCTCCCCAATTGCAGCAACCTCTTCCACATCCTGCTCTTCATGCCTGCTCTCCTCATCTGCCTCCCTCTCCACCTTCACCACCACCGCCTCCACCTCCATCTGCACTTCCTCTGTCACTGCCTCTTCTTCCCTCCTCTCTTCTTCCTGTGGGACCTCCCCCTCCTTTTTTCCCTCCTCATTCTCCCCTTCTTTCTTCTTCCTCTTCTCCTCTTCCTCATCCTTCACCTGGTGATTCCTGTCGGTCTGGGTTGTCGCGGAAACCTGCTGCAGCGGCTCAGGGGAAGAGCAGGCGCTGGTTGCCATGGTGGTGGCAGCTGTCTCCACGGCAGCAGGGTTGTCTTTAACTGTGCTGGCGGCAGTGTCTGTCGCTGAGGCTGTGGAGACTGTTGCAACTGTCAAGGCTGTTGCTGTGGTGACAGACTCTGTCGCCGTAGCAGTAGAGGGAGCCGCTGGCGAGGGAGAGGCTGTTGCCGAGGCAGCGGCTCGTGTGGGTACCTCCACGGCGGCGTCGTCGCTGCACTCCATGTGCATCCCCGCGGGGTCCTCGCTCACCCGCCGCTCCGTCTTCACCTTGGCCAGGTCGAAGCTCGGGGTCCCGGGCTTTGGGGTGCTGCTCGCCTCCACGATCAAGATGTCATCGTCGTCGTCGTCCGGGATGATTACCGGGGACGACGGGCAGGTCTCCACGGAGATGGCGGTCTCTGAAGTGTCCCCGCTGTGGTGCAGGCCGTTCAGCCGGCTCCGCTTGGCCTCGGCGTTGTCGGGGTTGAGCGGTAACGTCCTCTTCATCCTGCAGGTAGCAGTGTCAGTCCCCATACAAACACAAAGAAACATTCTGCCATTCTCTACACTGCATTGGTGCTTATTCTGCACCGCACTTATATGGCAGAAAAAAATCAGAACTGAATGCCCAGGTTGTAGGCTTAATATAGTAAACTGAAACTGAACTAATCGTTTATCAAGCCACCTTGTATGAGTCATCAGCTCTGTGCCTGTGTGGGTCTGTCTAACACTACTAATTCCCCTGAGTTTAATTCCCACACGCCTAGTCCTTTTACAGTTGAATGCGAATGTTTATTCATAAAACAGAATGAAGCAGTATCCAGCTGTGGTGACCTGCGTGCAGCTCTAGAATATTCTGTGTGTTCTCTAGGATATTCTGTGTGTTCCAGTGGAGCGGAGCGTACCTGGACGGAGTGGAGAGGGAGCAGACGCTGGAGATGATGGGCATGGTGGAGGAGCTGTGGGTGACGCCTGCAAACACAATCACACACACTTACAAACGCAGCTCTACGCGCTCACACACACAAATCTACACACTCACACACACACCTCTACAAACACAACTCTAAGCACTCACAAAACAGCTCTACACACTCACAAACAAAGACCTACACACACACACACACGCACGCACGCACGCACTCACGCGCACATCTCTACAAACACAGATCTATGCACTCACAAACACAATTCTACTCAGTCACACACAAACACAGCTCAATGGTCCTAGATAAAGAGGGTTTACTTCATTACCTGGACATGCTCGGGTGGTGCTGTGAGGTGTGGTGTTGGTCACAGTGCCCCCCAGTGGCCCACGTGCGCTGTTGGTGATGGAATGTGGGGTCTGGGCGATGGTCCGTGGCGAGATCCCCTGTATGTTCTGTGGGAGGGAGGACACAAGGAGATGGACAATAGCACACAAGAGCCTCTTCACCACCAATATGTCTTCAGGGAGTTACACAGGTGCTGTGGCAATGTTAGCCCGTCAGGTGCTGTAGCAATGTTAGCCAATCAGGGGCTGTAGCAATGCTAGCCTGTCAGAGGCTGTAGCAATATTAGCCAATCAGGGGCGGTAGCAATGTTAGCCAATCAGGGGCTGTAGCAATGTTAGCCAATCAGAGGCTGTGGCACTGTTATCCAATCAGGGGTTGTAGTAATCTTCCCACGAGAGCTTGACAGGGTCGTGACATCCAACAGGTGAGATGAGTCTGGAAATTCACACCAGGGTGTGTGCTTCTGTACCGGTGTATGAGGAGCGTGGTGTGTGTGTTTGCGCGCGCATGTGTGCATGCGTGTATTTTTTCCTGTACCGACGCATGATGCGTGTGATTTGGAGCAGGAGAGCCATATCCATGGTTGACGGGCGGCACTCACCGACTGTTTGAGCTGGCGCCTCAGGTCCTCATGCTGCCGCCGCAGCGCCTCATTCTGCTGAGCCAGCGCTGCGATCCTCTGCATCTCAACCTTCTTCTTCGCCTGCTCCATCTGAAACACACACAGCCTGAGCCCACAGCGCCCTCTACAGGCTCCGACTGAAACACATACAGCACCCTCCCCATGCTCCATCTGAAACACAGACAATACCCTCTACAGCCCCATACCTGCTGTCTGTTCCTCTCCTGTTGCATCCTGTTGTATCTCTCCCTGTAAGAATGAGGGAATGTAAGAATGTATTAGGGTATGTAAGAATGCTCTGATATGGAAGGTTAGAGATAAGGGTCAGTACAGAGCTGCAGTCTCACTGTTGTTTGTAGGTTTTCTGGTATGAAGGCTGGTCGTCATCAGAGTCCTCTGGCTCCTCCTCCACATGACAGTTCCTGGGACCAACACATACACACACATATACACATATTAGTGCGTCCATGTTTAACACGCAGCAGTGAGGTGGTGCAAGGCGCCAGGTGGTGTCAGGGTCTCACCTGAACTGGGGGTCTGGGTTCATGTGACAGAACCACTTTTCCGGAAGCAAGCTGCAGTCGATGCCGTCTGGAAGTTTCCGCCACTTTAAGCAGTTGTCACACTGGACCCAGTTCTGATCTGGACGCTTCCTGCGGCGGGGGGGGGGGGGGCAAAAAGGTCAAAGGTCATAGAAACTAAGCTAAAGGTGAAAGTTTGTTATGTAAGAAACTTTAAGTGCTCACATAGTGTCCTCCACTGGTATTGTGCAGTTGGGGTCCTCTCTGTCTCTCTTGTATCGAATCTCATTCCAGTACTCCTCCAATTTCACTCCAAGGTTATTTATGGTTTTCCTGAAAACAGCAATTACACATACATGCTTTCTTATAAAGACACAAAAAAGCAATTTGCAGGATTAAGAAAACAGGTGCTACTACAAGATCTTTTCTTCCCCTGACAGTGGTAGTTCCAGTGCTGAACCACATACTGTAAATTAGTTACAGATAAAAAACAACCCAGACCCCTTCATAAAAGAATAAATGAATCCAGGCCACTCTCAGTATTAGTGTTAATCCAGCCCTCTTTCTCAGTATTAATCTTAATCCAGCACGTTAGTGTTAAATCAGCACTCTCTGTGTTAACGAATCCACAGCACTCTCAGTGTTAGTTAATCCAACACTCTCTCTCAGTGTTGGTGTTAATCCAGCCCTCTATCTCAGTATTAATCTTAAACCAGCACGTTAGTGTTAAATCAGCACTCTCTCTGTGTTAATGAATCCACAGCACTCTCAGTGTTAGTTAATCCAACACTCTCTCTCAGTGTTAGTGTTAATCCAGCCCTCTATCTCAGTATTAATCTTAAACCAGCACGTTAGTGTTAAATCAGCACTCTCTCTGTGTTAATGAATCCACAGCACTCTCAGTGTTAGTTAATCCAACACTCTCTCTCAGTGTTGCTGTTAATCCAGCCCTCTATCTCAGTATTAATCTTAAACCAGCACGTTAGTGTTAAATCAGCACTCTCTCTGTGTTAATGAATCCACAGCACTCTCAGTGTTAGTTAATCCAACACTCTCTCTCAGTGTTGCTGTTAATCCAGCCCTCAGTGCAGGTCACAATCTGAGCCGCTGTTCAGTTCCCTCCCCATGTGTCAATCCTGCGCTACACCCATCTGACATCAGCTGGCTGGATGGGTGAGGTGTGCATTAATTAATACGTGTTCATAAATCATAACTGCTGTGTACATTCCCACAGGAAGCTGTGCTTCCTGTCACAGCTCATCTCAGTGCTTACCTGTACTCATCCGTGTAGTCAAAGTCCTGCTTGTTGTGAGTTGGTTTCAGGAAGTTGCACTCTATGACACCAATCACTCCAACACCCCTGTTATTAGCCTGTGCGGAAACATGAGCGGCAGTTTAAAAACACCTGCAGAGATGAGGGTCTGTCTGTACCCCGACACAAAACACTTAAATATAAAGAGCTACTGCACACAGGGCCACTGAGTCTACACAGTGACATCATGAGATAAGTCATGCTAAAGCGAAGCAAAAACGACTGATGGTACGTGTGACACACGCTTCATAAAGCACAGTAATTCTGACCAGGTAAACACAGGCGGTGTGAGTTTATTTATTATTGGTAGGCATTTTGGATCAAATCATATTTGTGTTTTGTGAAATGTTGAGCTGTTATAAAATACATTAAATAATATACAGTAACTTGAGTATATGTATTATAAT
Organism: Anguilla rostrata; assembly: GCF_018555375.3. Taxonomy (NCBI): domain Eukaryota; kingdom Metazoa; phylum Chordata; class Actinopteri; order Anguilliformes; family Anguillidae; genus Anguilla; species Anguilla rostrata. The sequence continues at coordinate 17,874,423 of NC_057947.1, forward strand.
AATTAATACAATAAAATCAAGAGGCAACGGACCTTGCTGATACATACATTAGGCTTGTATTCTAGGAGACTGTTTTCTGCAATTATTTTTTTTCAGCTACTTATTCCTCAAATGTTGGTTTGATCATTAATGTCAATCAAAACTGAAATGGTACAGCACTATCCTCCAACACTTCCATGTAAGTCTTTCCACAATTAACTGAAAACCACCTTGTCTCTAGTTTAGCCAACACAGCTGTGCTCTTACTGCTACCATTTCTCCAGGCTTTTTTCTCTCTCTCCTCATTTATGAGCTGCAGGAGCCCAGTCCACCCCTCCGTCCCCACTTCCCCTCTCACCAATTTGCGAAAACCGGGCCTGTCTGATCTGAAACTGACTGACTGCTGTGAATTTTGCGTGGCACTGCGCGTAATGTCACAAGTACAGGTAGCCTGGATGCTCTCTCCCTGTGAGCTAGCAGAGGAGCGGATGGGACCGTTTTCAGCACAGTGTCACTGATATCACAGCACTTTAGCAGAGCAGTCTCACACCGCAGTTATCCCTGTTCCTCAGCACAGAAAGTACTGGCTCTGTTTGGAGGCTAAAGGGAACAGCGGCTAATGCAGCTAGCGAACGTGATGGACATACCACAGCACCCTCTACAGGCTCCATCTAAAATGATGAACACAAAGAACTATCTGAACCCGTTACGTTTAGCCTCTTTGGTGGGTGCTCGTTTTGAATCCTGGCTATTGCACTCTCAAACTACAGAGTGATTACACAGCCCTTTCACAGGTACATAGAAACATGCACTGTCTATCTGGAGCGCAGAGTATATGTTTAGTGCAGAGTACATTATGAGGAGAATGGAGCCAGTCTAGCAGTATGAACCAACCCCACTACAGCAGAGCCACGAGCTCCATCGGGCCCAGGCGGTCTGCAGGCTCACCTTCAGCTGGCAGCCCACGCGCTCGTAGGCCTTTATCAGCCGGTTTCTGTGGTACATCATGATGCCGTACTGCTCCTTGCTTTTCGTGTTGTAGCCGAAGGTGATGCGGATGCGCTTGTTCTGAGGTGAAGATTAAAACGACATTTCGGAGGCCGGAAGGCAAACTGCACACAGCACCACTGCCAGTGCTGGAATTAAACTGTTTTAAATGAACAAATGAATGACTGGTTGAGTAAATACTCAACACTACTACTTAGAAAGATGAATCAGTCTGCAAATATGTCCACCTAGTTTTGCAAACATACTTCACAATCCAAAAGCAAATTAGTCATGATAAACAAATATAAACACCCTGAGGGCAGTTCTTCCCAGAGCCAATCAGAGCAGTCGCATTCTTTCATACAGATACAAATATACATGCACATATACAGTACAGGCCAAAGGTATTAGGCCACCTGTAATATTTTAAAGTAAAACTTCAGGTAGAGAAGCATTCAGTTAATATATGCACATTAACTGAATGACAAACCAAAGTAGAAACATTTTTTTTCCAATTTCTACCTACAATTACACAAAAAAGATTACTTTTATTTGAAAGTTGAAAGACAGGACTTTCCTTGAAATAGCCTCCATTGGCTTTAATCACAATTTAATTAATTATTGGAAGTTTACCCAATCATTTTGCAAAGTGGGTGGTGGAGAGGGTAATTCAATTGACTGAAATCTTTTTTTTTTTTTAAACCCCAGGCAGCCTAATATCTTTAGCCTGTAGTACAAGCAAAATAGGCAATAGAGTTACAAGAAATATGTCTAAGAAGGAGGAGTTGTACAGGGCCAAGAAAACAGTAAGACAAGATTTCCAGCGATAAATAGCAAAAAAGCTTAAGATTTCCAGGTGCAGTGTTCAGCACAAACTCAGAAGGGTCCAGCTGATGGGCAGCACATCCTTTTAGACCAGCAAATCATAGTTGCTGTTTCACTGTAGCCAGGGGAACTGATTTCTCTCCAGCAGCATTGAGTTCTTCCAGTAGTTGTGGTGCAAATTTACAATGGCTTCTTTTTCTAGACACAAGATATTTGTCTACTGCCTCTTGATCATTCTGGTCTTCTCCTGATAACATAACTGCCCATCAGCTGGAATCTTCTGAATGTGTACTGAACATTAAAAAAACTGTTTATACGTTGGTTTTTTATTTAATAAATGCGCATATATAAACTGAATTTCTATAAAAGACTACAGGTGGCCTAGCACTTTTGCCCTGTAAAGTACGAGTCTATACACATATATTTGTGTATGTTAGTATAGCTATTTTTCAAGTGCATAAGTGAAAGTGAATGTTTTGCGCTTTTTGAGAGTGTTCAGCCATATGAGTACTGCTCTATACGAGTGCACTATGTAATGGACATGCTATTCGAGTGCGTTGGGCTCATATACTGTATGCTTATCATACTGTGCTACATGCTGTACCATATTGTACTAAACACTTCTAAAAAGAAGAAGCATACCAGGAAGATGGGTCTGTAATGGTCCTTGGCAATGAAGGCCAGGCTCTTGGAGATCAGCTGGGTCTTCACTTTTTGCCCTCTGATCACAATCTGCATCCTGGGCTTCAAGTACAGAATGCTGCAGTAGGCCTGAGAAGCAGAACAGGATGAGAATGCACAATTATAGCACCACACTACCACAGAGCCGCTGCTTATACTAGCCCAATTACAGCATCACACTACCAGACTCTCTGCTTACACTAGCCCAATTACAACATCACACTACCACAGAGTCTCTGCTTATACTAGCCCAATTACAACATCACACTACCACTGAGTCTCTGCTTATACTAGCCCAATTACAACATCACACTACCACAGAGACTCGGCTTATAGTAGCCCAATTACAACATCACACTACCACAGAGACTCGGCTTATACTAGCCCAATTACAACATCACAGTACCACAGGGTCTGTGCTGCACCTGGAAAACTGCACACCATTACAGATCCCCCCCCCCCCCCCAAAGTGCCCCCAGGTCTACGCACGCGCAGGGAGTAGTCGCTCTCCGGGACGGACTGGTTGGGACGGTCCTGGCGCTTGTACTTCTCGCTTGTGCTCTCGAACACATCGGCCGGGATCTGGATGTCGTACCTGTTCACGTTGAAATCGAACTCCGGCTGACCCGTCGACATCCTGCACCGAACGGGAGTCCGTCAGCCATTTCAGAGAGATGGGACAGCTCAAGCCTACTCTACGCAGTAACTGTACCGTTTCTGATGCGCTGTCCAACCCAACAGCAGCCTTTCTGCATGAAACTCTACAACCGTGATGATGGAAATAAGAGACATTAAAGAGAATGAACCTGCTGCGCTTGGCGAATGGACCAGTGAGGCTCACCTGCGCAGGTTCCAGATGATGATGCGGGTCCCGCTGGAGCCGGTGGAGCAGGTGGCGTTGATGGCGCGCAGCTCGGAGAAGAGCTCCGCCTCCGTCTTAAACAGCGAGTACCTGAGGATGTCCTGCAGGCTGGCCGCGTGCTCCGACAGAGCCCTGAGTGAGGTCACAGGTCAAGGAAGGACGCGGGGACAGAACTGCCGGAGGCCATCACTGTTTTAACAGACCCAGAACCCCTCTGACTGCAGACTATATGAGAAGCTTGTGGCTCACAGGAAACATATTGGGGGCTTTCCGAATGATGTCACCCTAAAGCTGGGCGTAAACTCCTTAAAAAGGGGAACTCAGCCAAAATCGAACCACAGCCAAACAGTTCCTTTAGTTTATTTAGCGAAGCAAAAAAAGTAGGGACAGCAGGGACGTGCACACTGCGGCAACCAACGTCAATGCAGAGTTTTGCTTTCTCCACAAACGCATCGTTTTACATAATTTAGTTCATACAAACTAGCCAAAGTATTCTCCCAGCTTAAAACATCAGCAGTAGAGACGGGACAATGTTAATTAAAACTCATCGCAGTCGAACCCCCCACCCGTCCTGTCTGGCTCAGGAAGGATATACTGGTTGTGCCCAACGCGGGCGAAGGTGACGATGGGAACCACTATGTGATTGGCCCGGACGGCCTCCAGGTAGGTCTGGGACAGCAGCCCCACGCACATGGTGTCCCGCGTCTTAGAGAAAACGATGGCGTCCTTCCCCAGACGCATGGAGCCCGATTTGAACCCGTTTCCATAGAGGCCCACGGGTACATGGCCATTAATGGCCTGCTTATCGCTGAAGCCAAAACTGAGGGAGAGAGAGAGGAGGAGGAACCATTAATACATCACACTTAGGGGGAGAGAGAGGAGGGGGACCCATTAGAACGTCACACTGAAGGAGAGAGAGGAGGGGAAACCATCATCAGTCTAAGTTCAGAAGAACATGTTATCTCCTGGTTTACTGACCTCAGCATCTTGTGCATCTTGTCGTAGTTCATCCCAGCTCCATTGTCCATGAACGTCAGGCAGTCCAAGCCTTTTATCCGAGTCTTGTCGATCCAAAACTGTTTGGCACTGACATCTGGATCGTACGCATTGTCTGTAACGAGAGAGAGCGGAAGAGGCACTGACACGGACAGCACTGGGCGTGGCCAAAAAGGCAGACAAGCCTGCCAAAGGTTAGGGATTCAAGCAACTCCACATAAACACTTGTGACTGTGAGTGTGGAACAGGACTCTACATACACACACACTCGTGTCTGTGAGGGTGGAACAGAAGGACTCTACACACACACTCGTGTCTGTGAGGGTGGAACAGAAGGACTCTACACACACACTCGTGTCTGTGAGGGTGGAACAGAAGGACTCTACACACACACTCGTGTCTGTGAGGGTGGAACAGAAGGACTCTACACACACACTCGTGTCTGTGAGGGTGGAACAGAAGGACTCACCGATGAGCTCTGCGATGGCGCTGAAAGGCCAGGTGTGGCTGGTGGAGTTGGTGTGTAAGAACTTTGGGCTGAGCTGCAGGGTAGATGGAAAGAGAGAAATAAAATAAAATGTAAAAACAGAAATCAGATGTATCAGTTTCCGTTTCCTTTTAACAATGTTGCCCTTATGCTAGCAGAGGTGCTGCCATGTGACACAAAAACATACCCACCCCTGCCCAACACTGACAGATATGGTAATTAATCAGGAATTAGGTCAACAGTCCCACTGAGATGATCCTGGTAAATGAGAATGGCAGGATTAATCTATAAACTTTTTAAAAAATCACAAAATCTATCCCTATGTGCCACTTTAAAGTGCTATTTTTTTATAATAAACTTCATCTGTTCTCTTACCTTCCCACTAATATTTAGTAGTCATTGTGTTAAACCCTCTACCATGAAACCTGCAAACCTATAATCCAAAACCCGACAGGCCATATTCTGCTCCTGCTGTCCTGGCCTTGTCCCCAGCAGCATCAAGCCCCAGGGCTATAGACCTCCCCCCCCCATCCATCCCAGGGGTAGAGCCCCCTCCCTTCTGCATGGGGTCCTCGCAAACAAACACACACACACACCCACCCACAGCCACTACCACAGCCAAAGCCAGCCTTCTGCCATTCTCATTACACCCCATCTGTCCTGATATACAAAGAACCTATTTTCTTGTCCAGTCTAGTTCTGGACTGTTGTTTTACAAAGAGCTTACATCTCTCAATTCTTAGAAGACTCCACATATTTTGACCTGAAAACTAATAATTTTGCCCAGCTTATTGTCAGACATGAAATTCACCATTTGGCCGTTCTCAGCCACAGGAAGCTTCAAAGTGCTCAGGCAGCATAGCCTGAAAATACGACAGAAAAGTACCGGTGAGGATAGCCATCTGAGGTGTGAATGTGTGTGTCTGTGCGTGAGTGTGGGTCTGTAGGTGTGTGTGTGTGTGTGTGTGTGAGTGTGGGTCTGTAGGTGTGTGTGTGTGTGTGTGTGAGAGAATTTCTTAATAAATTTCTTCATTTTAATCTGGTTTCAAGTACATTTTGGTAAAGGTTGATTCAAGAGTTTGCTCTGCCAATCGGCAAATTCAGTGATTTAAATGATAATTGATATATTTGATAATACTTACCAAATTAAATCAGACACATTTATTTTGCATGTTGATAAGTGAGGTGTTTTAACTGTTGACGCATGTGTGTCCAGTATGTCAAACAAGGGTGTTAGTAATTAAAACTGCTCACTTTCCTGAGAGTATAATAATTCTGACTATTGTTTGGGTATGAGGTGTCCGGCCACCCAACTACACTGTGGGCAGATACAGACAAAATGGCCATTGTAATAAGAAACCCAGTCCAGAACCCGTGTCCAAAAACGGACCACACAGAGAACCAGAATAAGCGAGCCACTGACTCTGTCTCTTCTGCACATGGGTGACTGGACCATACCCCAGATCTTTTTAGGAGCCAAAAAATTACAGAATTATTTAAACTGGAAGAACCTTATGGATGAGTCAACTGTATTCCAAATCACATTAAACCCTTGATACCATGGAACTGGAACTATCTTGTATGGAGTGGCTATCATGTTTTCATTTTGTGAATAAAAGCCATGGATAGACTTCTGAATCCATACCACTACCTTATCAACTGGGTAGGATGTTTTGATTTGTGGCAGCAGATGAGATCCTGGTACTTTCGTTCTGGTTTTTCCTTTTCCATTTTTGTGGTAAGGCTACAACATGCCTGAAATTTTTTATAAAGCATTGACATTTCCCATAAATATCTATAAACAGTGAAATATTAAAAAAAACTATTCCTTATTCACAGTATCATTTATTTATTTATTTTAATGACATTTTCAAACCTGTTTTTTTTCCGGGAAAAAAAGGTCCCATCTATGAGTGTTAAAGTCCAACAAAATGATTTGTTGTAATATTTATAAAATTAGTTTAAAAAGATGAACACAAACACATTAAAGAGTACATATACGCTAATCAAAGAGAATGGGGGGGGGGGGGGGGGCAGAGGAAAGGGTAAAAACCCCTCATTCCGTTTCTGAACCAGGGAAACTTTAACTGAATCAAGGCCTACAGATTTAAGATTCACAATGCCAGATTCATATTCAAAGAATATGACAGAAATACATTCATATCATCTCATCAGGTTTTCCATTCCATATAAATGTGAATATATTCTGCACACATAAAGAATTATTTCCCTGGAGTCTCTGGAGATAATAAGGTCATAAATAAATAGGTAAACTGGGATGCAGCTAGAGAGATGATCACGGCGATCTTACCATAAATTGTCAAATGTTTTACTTCTATTGCTGGAAATTGTTTTTTCATTTCAATACATTTTGCACTGAAGTTCATTGCAGAAGGCTCATTCATAGTGCTGTGGATGTCCAAATCCATCTGTCCATTTTATTAGCAGACAGTTGGTAAAATAGATGCTGCATCATTCAGAGACTCAATTCTTGGTATTGTACATTTGCCATATTTTGGCTTCAGACCAGATAAATTTTTTAAATGGTCTAGGTCTTGGGTAAAACTTTTCAGGAATGAAATTTTGGTGCTTTATGTTGGATCCCATTAGGGGGTGGCACAGCTAGTGACTAGGCTGCCATGCAGTCCATTCTGGCAGGGAACCGTGGTTAGCAACCCATCATTCTCTTTCATTTCAGACTGGACTGCCAGGGGGGCTAGGAACGTATACTTAAGCCCCTCATGGGACAGTGCCCCAACAGCAATGTTATTATGATGGGGGTGTAGAGCATTGAATAAATCCTCTTAACTCTGCAAGGGCCATAGCAAAAAACTCTGCTGCCTGGTTGAGCACAACAGCCATGACTGTATCAAGCAATAACAAGCAGCTGGCAGGATATTAAGAGAAATCCTATTTCCGGGCTGTGCTAAATACTGACTGAGCCACAGAGATTGGCCAAGTTGCAGCATCAAGAGAACAGACACTAACGAAGGTGCGTGGTGACGCCCATGCAACTGCCCCCATACCCAGCACAGATGCCCCCTACAGGGCTCATGAGGCATGGGTAAGTCTACGCCAATTCAACACACTTTTGGACCGCATCATCTCAGATTTTAATGAGACTTGGCATGCTTATTTGGTCTTACATGAAACCCCAAGAACAAAAAGTATACTTTTCTCAGATCCTAATTAAGGGAGATATGGGCTAACAAAGATCGGGCAAATCAGCACAACTCCATGACTTTGACTTGCCATCTCTACATAATTATATGTCATAGAGAAATTGTTCCTATATCATTTTAAAGGCCAGCTCTATTTTTTAAATATATAATATGTTCCTCCAAAAATTGAAGGCATCAGAGTTGTGTGAGTGATAGTATTGAAAAGCTGATCTGCAAAAAAACCCATATTTCAAAATGGATAAGATTTTCATCAATTTTAGGTTATGATGTCATCAACGCCTCCAGAAAATGTAGTCTTGGGTTTTTGAGTTGTTGCTGGGATATCATTACTTATCATGAGAGTCATGACACACAGCTGGGTACAGGCTCTGATCGATCAGATTTGTGGGAGCTACCGTGAGGAGCCATTCAGCACGGCCCTCAGTTCGGAGACCCAAGGATGCTGAAGGCATCTGGGGGCTGCACGGAGAACCACTGCCCTCTCCTGGTTAGATCTTGAGCAATGCCAAGTCAAGGCACAGTGCAGGCCTCGAGGGTAATGGTGGCTAAGGGCATCCAGAATTCCAAACCCAATGGAGCTTCCTCTTCCAGTGTTTCCCCTACACAGGGGCAGCAGCACTGCAGTGCCTCTGCTGAACTTCTGGCAGCTCCCGCTAGAATTTTGTTCTCAGCAATGCTTAGAGGCAAATGGGTCCATTGGCTCAGAAAAACTTTGTTGAAACAAACAAGTAAAGATGTGGCTTATATTATCACGCAGAACATTTTTTTCTTCCTCCACATAACTATCAGCAGAATATTCATCTTTTGCCATATTCGTATTCACATTCAGACATGAAACTTGCAAAAATAATGGTGCTCATTTTACATTTTAAATGAAATTGTAATATGCAATATCTTCAAGCGTTGCCAGTTCTTCCGGGGAGTGCTATGGGATGACTGGCTTTATGCTACGTGTGAACAAGATGCTGGCACGAACACTGTTGAATCAGCTAGGGTACGAATCAGCCACAGTAAAGTTCCAAGAATCAGCTGTGTGTGCGCAGGCGTGTCTGTGTGTGCACACGCAACACTGAGCTGCGTGGTAAACCTGAGATCCCTCGCAAAACCCCATTTGCCAGTGCAGGGGCAATTCCTCTGGGAAACACTGTCTTCTTTTACAGAAAACCACAGGGGGGCAGCGTGTTGACGCCTCAGATGTGACATGTCTGCATTGCGCCTGGCCAAGCTGAGCCCCAATCTGCCAGACCACCTGGGGGTGGAGACACCACCGTGGGGGGATGGGGACCATCTCAAGACAGGATCTCTTCTCCACTGCTGAGGATCCCTGGGAGATGGATGGCCTGAAGGGAGGCCGGGCGATCGTGTGCCCACAGCAGGAGCTGTCTCTCTGCTGTGTGTATCCCTGGGGACCTGAGCCCACCCTGGTGACTAGCATGACGCCACCACGGCATCCCTTTCCACCAACACTGCAAAGAAGTGGTGCAGGGCTAGAAAAACTACTACCATTTCATGGTGATCGATGCTGCTATGGCTGCATGCAAGGATACATCCATTCCAAACAGCAGAACAGCCTTTGGAGGCACAAACTCTTACAACTCCCATGTTCAAATGGGTCCCATGGGGACTTGCACCGAAAGAGCGTGGGGTGGGGATGGGGAGTTGTGTAAATGCAGGGGACAGCCACGGTGTATGAGAATTTGTGCATACACACCAGTGATGGAGGTGCACTGCCAGGTTGGGCTGGGTAAGCAGTGAGAGGCAGAGTCAGGAGGTAATAATAACTATTACCATCTGTGCCTAAAATAAAGGGCACAGAAAACTTGGTTGAAGTGAGCAAGGATGTTGTCTCTGGAATTGAGCAGGATGCAGCCAAACATATAGGACTGGCATCCTATAACTGTGTGAAGGTAAGGACCTGAGAGAGAGATCATGGTCAATGGGCTGGACCAGTACAAAAAAGCTCCACGTGCCTCTTCTGTGATCGCATCCTTTGCATACTGAGGCCCAAGGCACATCACACAAAGAAGGTGTTAATCCTCTGGATGTAGCTGGGTGTGACAGTTTGCATGGGTGCTAATTCATTTGGATTCTTTTTTTTAAGTGCAGAGTGCACAATTACAGTTCAGTATATTAAGAACAAGGAGATGCAGAGGGAACAGCTCTGTAGCGAACAGACATTTAGCATTTAGCCTACCTGTAGCTAATGTACTGGGAAGCAGAGAGAATTTGTTCAGCTAATGTAGCATTCCCACTCACTGATGCTGCACTCAGTGAAAGAAAGTGATGTTAGTCACTTTTAATAGCTCAGACTAGAATATGGGGCAAATTGGGGCATATTGCAATATTGCAAATTTGACAGACAGCTGTCTAGCCAATCCAGCATGCACCATGTGTTATCCCAGCCCACTAGCAGTCAATTCCAAAATGAAAATAGATGTACACGCAGTGATACACTGAGACCTTCGTATTTAACTCTGAATAAGTAATCCCTTTCATATTGATATTTGTTCTTAACACAACAATTGAAATGGCTATAAGAAATAAAGTGATTAAGGACATTCATGTTTTTTGATGAGGTTTGCCTCAAATGGCCAGTGGAAAGAGAATGAAATTATGCCGCGTATGAATAATCTGGTAATTACTCCAGTTTTAATGCACATGATGCAGTTGAACTTGAAACAGCAAATGCTGTGCAGCGGTCGTGTTAATGTATAATTCTGCATTTTTTATTATTTTTTAGGTCTTATTAAGATTACAATGGCCGATGACCCAGACTTGAACCACACAGCATAATTACTTGTTTCATTGAGCCAATCATCTGCGGTGTCTGACATTTGCGCAGTTTATACATCATAATATTTACACAGCCGTCGGTAGTATTGCAAGATTCAAAGAGAAAGCGCTTAATTTGAATGAAAATTTTAAAACGAGATGCCACGCTCTAGATAGCTTTAAGATAATGCATTTAATTTGTTTTCTGTGTGTGTCATATTTGTATTGTAGCCAAATAAAACAAATGGGACAGCAAAAAAAGTTTCTATGTGCAGTAAAAAAGAAGGCTAGTAGTAGCCTACTATAGGGTTGTACTCTGTATACAGAAGTGCATTCCCAATTAATTTGTGATAGGTTACCTCCTCTGCAACAAGTCGTCAAAGGTAAGCTATAAGTATATAGCTATATTTTCCATGCCCGGTGTGCCCAAAAATTGTTGGCTTTTTAAAGTAGTATAGATTATGATTTTCTATCTGTGGGAGGGCATGCTATATTGTTGGATGCTTGATGGTATGGGCTTGTTTACTGGTCTTGTTTTTCCCTCGACTTTGTTGTGTAGCCTACATTTCAGCCGTCCAATCTAAATTGAGTTATTTCCCCTCAATTAGGGCTAACAAGCAGTACCCGTCGGGAAAGGGTGTTGAATTGTTGGTTTGGGTTTGTGAAGCCTTAGTCCTTCTGCAATATTGATTCAAAAAAGAAAAACACATTTACATAATTGTGTAATAATAGGATGACAACTGCTGATAGGAGTATAGTAGTGTCAGAGGAACAGCTCCAAGAAGCACTAGAGCAGGGCAAAGCGTGTGCGTAAAATGTATTCTGAAAAAACCTACCTAGTCGGCCTACCCACTTTTTCACTGGCCTGCCCAAAAATGTATTTCTGCCTACACCACTGTAGCTTCTGAAACATGAGTAAATAAAACATAAAGCGCTCCTATGGTTTTGAATTATTAGTCTGTTGCGGCAAAATTTTGTTTTGATCAGAACGCCCAAACCTTGGCTTATTTCATCCCACTTCTGTAACAAGTCTCATAATAAAACTATGAACGGCATACATGTATTGTGCCATTATTGTGAATTGGCATGTTATGGCAAAGATAGTTATTTTTATCAGAACACAAGTGAATGAGTGTAAAACGCAGATCATCACAGCTTGGGTGATTTCACATCAGATCAACACAGTCAGTCACACCTGAGTGACAAGCTGTCAGAGCAATCTGCAAATCAGCAGGAACAGTGTTCAGCAGGAATTCATCACAGCAGACGGCTGTCCTGCCAAAGCTGCAGAGCACTAAACCGACGTCATCTTTTTACAAACGTGACTGCTCCATGCAAACACACACAACCAAAAAACAAAACAAAAAAAAACTTTGCAATTACTTCCAAAATATCTTGCTGTTCATAAACCGAGGGAAGAGCCAAACCATTCCCTGTTCCTCCACACACTACCCTCCCCCTTCACACCTACCTACTTCCTTTGACATTACTGCTGCACTCTCGAAAGCACCCTACTCCATTAAAACTGACCCCAGAGAAGCACTCAGCATGCAAAGCGAAGCAAAGTCATGTGACAGACATCCCATTACAACTGGTCTTTCTGCCAACCCCACTATTCAGTTCAGGACCAGCTAAGGTATTGGGATGGAGACAGAAGCTGCAATGACACTTAATAACTGGGGGCCGCCATGCGGTTACATGAGAGGAACTGTTTAGCTAAGTAATGGCACTGTCACAGTATTTTGCTACATGAAGTGTGTTTTAAAATTTTACTTTTTTACTACTTCATTCATTCTGATGACTGGATGCTAGACTAAGAATGTTGCTGTATACTGAGTCTCAATTTGACTGTGAGCATACGACAGACTGGTATATTAGCCAGCTACATTTGGACTTCTTTTGGTTTATTTTATTTAACCCAGGAAGTTCCCTCAGATAAAAACAAAAATTAAAGAGACCGATGGCCAACAGCATACACCGTGTCCCCAAAACCTGCATTAAGAAACACGGCACTGCCCCAAAGGCTGCAATCAGTTTCCGGATTATAAAGGTGCATTCAAGTGTAGTGGTACCCCACCTCCCCCATCAATATCCCAGACCCTGAACTGAACAGAGTCAGATCATGCTCTGAATCCTTTGCCTTGAGTATCTAAGGACACCTTCCTGGCAGGGGATCCACCTCGTTTTTGAAGCTGAAAATTGAGTAAGAATTAATAACTTTAAGATCACATGTGATTAGAACTCTCTTAACCTAACATTATAAACGCTTATATAACAATCAAGACTGGAGTTCAAGACCACTGACTTCGAATTTTGGGGCGGAAAAAACATTCCAAAATACCTACTCTTCAAAGAATTAAATACATTTCTACGCAGCTAGGTAGGTGCTAACATACTGTGAGAGTATGTGCTAGCTGAAGCAAAATCGGGATATATTAGCATCATTTGAGGTGACACAGTTTCAGCCTCTCATACATGGGATGGATGTTAGGGAAGTAGGGCGAGCCCGTGCATGAGTCTGTAGTCAAGTTAGCAAGCCAGTTTCCACCCAGTGAAAAGCAAATACATAATGATATCATAGCATGAATGTGACAGGCTAACTATCAGTTTTTTCGGTGCATGTGAAAAAAAAACATAACAAACCAATAACTATAGCTAACGTTACGAAGGACTACCTACCGGACGAGTGTTCGGTGACTAAAATTCACGTCACCGAACACCACCACAGCAAGACACAGGAGATCGTAAGTCAGCAACCGAGATAGTTAGCTTGAAATAGAGCTCATCGTCGCTTTAACCCCATGTCACGCTAGCTAACAAGTGAGCTAACTTGTAAGACTTTGAACAGTGATGATCAGTTAGGGTTTGCGACCACAACATCAAGCTGGCTAGCTCGCAACATAATCAGCAAACAAGACATCATATGAAACCGTCCAGTGGCTCATCATTGCTACTAGGGGTAGCTAAGAACGTAGGTCGCTCGCTAGTCAGGAAAGCTCGTCAGCCGTGTCCACTGTACACAGATCCTATCGTCTTACTGCAGTGTGACACAGTAAATGAGTAATTTAGAACACCTGTAAAAAAAATTAATAAGCGACACGAAATCCAGCGGATTCGTTTAAAGTCGAATTTTTCTTTCTCTTACCGCACTCAGGGGTATCCCTCTATCTGTTTGTGCCGCCATTTTCTCCGACGCGTAGAGGGAGGTTCTCGAAGACTATGGGGGAAGCCCAGAGTGCGCACGCGTACTATAATATTCTGCATAAATCCCACCCATTTTCCAGCCCCTTTCGGCATGTCAACACTGTACACGTTTTATTTTGACAAAAGAACCCAAACTTTCTGTAGAAACATTTTTTTAGTTAAATGGGCCGTTTGAAAAAATGTTGCATGTGATATTTTGGTTTATTATAGATAATATTTACAAAAATATAGCTGAAATGTGGAATGAAACATACTGAGTTGCTGTCCTCAATCCCCTCCTTTGTCATAGCTCAGATATGCAGTACTTCAAATTTTCCAGTTTGAAGTATATTTGAAAGTATAGTATGCACATTTTTACAAGAAATATGAACTGCTTAATTGTCTTCATTACAGCTGCAAATTATTGATTACTGGTCAATCAAATTAATTTCCTGTACTGAGTGCATGCTTTTGGACAAGAAATATTGCACTAGCCTACTGCACTTTACAAAATTACCCCTAAAGGTTGTAGATGCTATATGTGATTTTTTCAGCTGCACTTGCCTACGAAACTCCAAGTATGGCTAATTTATGAAAAATCTTTCTGAGAGTTTAAAGTAAAAATGAGAGAAGTGAGACAGGTTGATAAGTGCACATCTGTTGAGAGGGTTTTTTCAGTATAGGGATTGCACAGGCCAACATATGAGGAGCAGGAACCATATCTGTTGAAAGAGAGCAGCTGATGAGAGGAGAGATTAAAGGAATGATGTCCCTGGAAATTGACTGAATAAAGGAGGATGGAAAGGAGGAGGGTCAAGACAACAGGTAATAAGGCATTGGGCTGAGAAGGAGTATAGGAATGTGGGAGGGTTAGCAGGTGGAGAGACAGGTAGGGCAGGGGGTGATGAGCCGGAGAAAAAATGGCTCTGACCTTGAGGGGGTGAATATGGAGGACAGTTTGCTGGGTTATAATTAGAAGAGTAGCTTCTAGAGTCAAGGAAGGCTTTGCAGAGGCAAGCATAGAAGAGTAAGAGACTAGGAGGGTGTGGAAGTTTGAGAGTTTGTACAAGGATCTGGTTTTCCTCCATTTAATTTCTGTCACTTGAAGCTTGGCTCATTGGCACAATCTTGTGTGTATGCAGTCAGTTAGCCAGGGACTAGGAGGCCACAGGCAAGCTGGCTTGGTGGAGATAGAACAGTTACATTGACAGCATGAAATTCAAAAGACAGCAGAGACAAAGAGAAAAGGGATATGACACAAAAGGTCCATGTGGGTGCCCCTGCCAAAACTCATGGGTCTGAAGGTGTGGGAATTCATGTAGGCTGAGGAGACTGCAGCTGGACTGGCTGTCTCATCTGGTGTGATCCATGTCTTGGACAGGGCTAAGAAGTGGAGGGAAAGCCAGGAGGCCTGGGCTGAGATGAAATCTGTCTACTGGACTGCTACCTGGCAGTACCAGATGCTACCCTCAATCACAAGATTCAGAGCATAGGATTATGGGTGGATGGACCCGGTTGGAGAGGTTGTGACTTACGAGGTGGTGATACCCTCATTCGGTGAGTGGAAAGAAGGATAGGGATAAGAATACAACCAATAGTGTGCGCGGCTACGTGTAGAATGTTGAGGGAATATATTGATCTAATATATTCCTTTACATAGCATTTTTTAGGCCAGGCATTTTATTCTGATCAAGTGTCAGGCCTGGCCTGAGAATCTCTTCTCACTCAAGGGCATACGTCACTGGTGGGTAAAAACAGATGCCTTTAAAAAAAAAAAAAAAGTCTGAGATTAAATATTAGATCAAGCTATCCCTCGTTCGTCGGTGGAGATGTGGGAACCGTTTGCCTGCTGGAAAAAGCCTGTTTTGGGTGAGTTTTGAATTTTGGTGAGATCGGGGGATGTCTGATTAAAAAGTGCTGTCAATTATGTAATTGTTTGTGTACACTATAAGAAGCACCTAAGCGCGTGCTGGATGCCTGAGCGAGCATCTGTTGATGCCTGACCGTGCATGGGTTATCTGTTTTAGAAGCACCTGAGCGCGTGCTAAATGCCTGAATTGAGCATTTGTTTGTCTGACACCTGAGGGAGGAGAAAAAATAAAATAAAAGGGCCATCATCAGGGGAGGACAACATTACATTACGTTAGTAGTCCAGGATCCTGTGAGCCTTAATGGGGAGTGTAGCTGTATGCGTCCAATGTCCATACTGCTTTAACGTTCCCCAGAGAGCACAGTCGTATGCGTACACTGGACTCTGCATTTTAACTAAAACCCACACATTCCAGAGGCCTCCAGCATGAATTATGATATTGAACAATATTCCTGCTTATGAAATAAACATTTATTTTAGTCATAAACATTTAAATGCAGAGGGAAACTTGAAATAAATTTGACAGTAGTTAATTACACACTCCACTGCTTCCTAGGTTGGTGGACAAGCCTTAACTTAATTTTTTTCCACATCTGGAATTTCCATAAATTTCATAATGGGCCTGTCTACTAGCAACATATATTGTTGCTATATTTAACTGGCAAGGACTGCTATCCTTAATTTAGTGTTTGTTTATGACCGCAATCTCTACTGTTTTTATTTTTTGCTGAACCTGGATGAATTCTCACAGAAGTCCAATCCACAGTAACATTCATTTTATTATAAACGAATGAAACATTTTTCTTAAGGATTTAAGGACCCCTTTTAATTACATTTTGATATGCAGAGTAAAGAGATTATTTATGAGAGGTAATAAAATAAAATGAAAATGAGTTAATTTACAAGTAATAATTTACTGATTTTAATTCAAACAACAAATGAACTTATCTATCATGTTTTCAGCTTTCTTAAAATATTAATACATAGTTTATTAAATTAGACAGTGAAAAAACATAATATATGTAAATTCTATAAGAAATAAAAACTTTAAAATCCGACTATAGTCACCTACCATCTGTTACTGTAAATTATATCTGAAGAATTTTAGATGCAACAGTGAATACCTTGTCTGCTTCTAGAAGAAAGCAAAGCAGATTGGAACATTCAGCAAACTGCACTTTACCTTATTAATGATATGTTGGCTCAACAGAGAACAAGGAATTTTTTACATCCTTCAAGTAAGATTCTCTTCATGTACTTCAAGCATCTCTACCAAATGTGCCAGGTATGATGCCAGCTATTGAGTTTGAGGCAGTATTATCACCCCTCACATAAAACCCAAATCTGACATGGTCTGTTCTTGCTGATATTTGAGATTAAGGCTGGTTTGAGGCTGAAAACTCCATAAGTCTCTACGACAGGCTTGCATATGGACCGCAGTGAACTATTGACAAACAGCAGATTCAAATAGCAGCTCTGTAATGCACATTCCAGTCACAGACCAACAGAACAGTTTCATTCTCCAGTGTTGCAGAGGTCCTGGTTCTAGCTGTCCATGTTCTCCAGAAAATCATTCTGGATGATCTCCTCCAGCTTGCTCAGGATCTTACTGCTGTTGGGGGCCACATAGTCGGCCATAGACTGGGGCCCCTTCGGGGGGCAGCTTAGGGCCCTGAAGAAGGGCTCGAGTTGGGTGAGGCTGGAGATGGAGCGCTGGGGGAGGAGCGGGAAGCCCAGGTGTTCTGTGCAGGTAAGCTCCCCTATGATGTTCAGTTCCTGGACAGGCAGAACCACACATCACACACACAAGACTACAGACCCTATTATCCGCCTAAAATGTTTTTCTTATGCACATCCCTCATAGAAATACTTACCTAAACACATTTCAAATGTATTTATTTACATGTTCTGCAAATAATTACTCATCAAAAAGGCCACACCAATGAAGGGTACATCATTTTACAGGAATCTAAAAATGGGCCAGTTTAACTGCAGTGAGCAAATTCAAAATGAATCTGGGCTCTGGTGTAACCAGATAAACCAGCGATGTGCCCCACGGTCCTCACCATGCCAACACCAACTGGGAACTGGCAACCTTATGAATCAGTCAAGTATGATTCAGATAATGTGGGTGTGTGTACTAGGTTGATAGCTGTGTGCAGTAGAATGAAAAGTGTGTGCAGTGGAGTGATAGCTGAGTGGAGTAATATAGCTGTGTGCGGTAATAGAGGTGTACAGTAATATAGCAGTGTGTAGTAAAATGATAGCTGTGTGCAGTAATATAGCTGTGTGCAGTAATAGAGGTGTGCAGTAACAGCAGTGTGCAGTAGAATGATAGCTCTGTGCAGTAATATAGCTGTGTGCAGTAGAATGATAGCTGTGTGCAGTAATATAGCTGTGTGCAGTAATATAGCAGTGTGCAGTAATAGACATGTTCAGTTTGATTCAGGATATGTGGGAGTACCTTGTATCTGCAGCGTAGGCCATCCAGCACCCTGACCACATGAGGCTGGCACTCCTCCTCTCCCTCCATGATGCTATTCTCTGGACCGCTGTAGCTGTCCACATCCACCTCAGGAACAAAGGCCCAGCGATACCTGCAGGTATGTACACAAGCACACACAAGCACAGGCAGGGAAACAGCTTCAGAAACCGCAGGTCATTCAATTATGAAAATACATTATTCTCATATCACTGAAAATAAATATAAATGGCAAACATTCTTGAAGACATATTGATACATATTGCTCTTTCTACACACACACACACACACACACACACACAAAGCTGTATGCTACAGTTGGTTGGCAGTAATGCTGTGCAAACAACCAAACCCTATAAAAACAACAACTAAAGCCCACAAAAGCCTAACATAGATAACACAGTGACTGGAAGAGATTTACATGCAATGTAAGAAAAGAGTTCTGCAGTGGAGGAAGGGTGTGGCTCTGTGGGTGAAGAAGGGTGTGGCTCTGTGGGAAAAGAAGGGTGTGGCTCTGTGGGTGAAGAAGGGTGTGGCTCTGTGGGAAAAGGAGGGTGTGGCTCTGTGGGAAAAGGAGGGTGTGGCTCTGTGGGAAAAGGAGGGTGTGGCTCTGTGGGTGAAGAAGGGTGTGGCTCTGTGGGAAAAGGAGGGTGTGGCTCTGTGGGAAAAGGAGGGTGTGGCTCTGTGGGTGAAGACAGCCGTCCACTCACATCTGGAAAAGGGGGATTCTCTCCGGGGGAAAACACAGTGTAGCGTCCAGAAACTTGCAGGCTGAAAGGTACATTTCCAGCTCACTGCGGGAGAAGAGGAATGCTGGTCCGTTCCTCTCTTGCGTCCCCTGTGCTCCTCGTCCCTTACTGGGGTTCCTGCCCACAGGGAGAGAAGAAAACAGGCGTTATGAGACTGATAGCTGGACCAAAGGCTTGTTTCCACCACTGAATGGCCTGCTCATATCATAAACCTTTCGTATACGTGCACAGTACCCCACTTTACAGACAGTGCAGTGGACAGTTGTACAGACAGAAAACAGTGCAGTGGACAGTTGAGTATTCCATATGGGGGAGAACAGGACAGAAATAGAGAACAAAAATAATTTTAAAAAAAGGAATCTTTTTTGTTGGAACAGAACAGAAGTGAGATCAAAATCTGCCACTCACCTTGAAAGTTCTTGGCCTTCCAGCAAAGTTTTCTCCAGTTTAACAAACACATGGATCTGACCAATCACATAGGGAAAAAGTTGTCATATTTTTCCCAAAACCAACATGACTTTTTCTTGACTTTAATTTTTAAGAGCATAACTGCTAGTAGTCCCTGCAGTTGCATCAATAACAAAATATACTCCAGCAGAGTAAAATCCAGCTAGCAGAGCAACATACTTTACCAGAGTTAGCTCAAACCCTGACTATTCACTGTTATTCAATGATGGACAGCAGCAGAGACAGAGTGCATGCTGGGATACTCACCAGTTCAGTGACCATGACAGGCCACAGGGAGATGAGGTGCTGGGGGCAGATCCGAAGCAAAAGCACCCGAAACAGGAGGAAGATCTGTGCCATCACTGAAGGAGCCTGCCCCACACGCAAACTCTCTGTCACACGCTCTGCAGGGAGAGAGAGCGAGGGAGGGGAAAGGAGAGGGGGAGAGGCAGCAGGAAGGGCACCTTGGATTAGTGTCAGGTAGAGACAGTACTGACGGGTTGGTTGGTACCTTGGATTAGTGGCAGGTAGAGACAGTACTGACTGGTTGGTTTGTACCTTGGATTAGTGTCAGGTAGAGACAGAACTGACAGGTTGGTACCTTGGATTAGTGGCAGGTAGAGACAGAACTGACAGGTTGGTACCTTGGAATAGTGTCAGGTAGAGACTGTACTGACAGGTTGGTTTGTACCTTGTATTAGTGGCAGGTAGAGACAGTACTGACTGGTTGGTTTGTACCTTGGATTAGTGTCAGGTAGAGACAGAACTGACAGGTTGGTACCTTGGATTAGTGGCAGGTAGAGACAGAACTGACAGGTTGGTACCTTGGAATAGTGTCAGGTAGAGACTGTACTGACAGGTTGGTTTGTACCTTGTATTAGTGGCAGGTAGAGACTGTACTGACAGGTTGGTTTGTACCTTGGATTAGTGGCAGGTAAAGACTGTACTGACAGGTTGGTTTGTACCTTGGATTAGTGGCAGGTAGAGACTGTACTGACAGGTTGGTTTGTACCTTGGATTAGTGGCAGGTAGAGACTGTACTGGTCCAACTCTCCGCTGATCATGGCAAAGGCCTGGCGCTTCAGAAGCATGGCCTTCTGCTCATAGTTTGGAGAGAGCTTCAGTGCACTACTCTGCATGTCTGACATGTGGACACATGGACAGACAAATGTCAAACCCCCATACACCCTAAATACATCCCCATACACCCAATACACCCCCTTACATCTGCATACGCTCTCATACACCTCCATAAAACCTTATTCACCCCATATACACTCAAAGCCCCCCATACATCTTTACACTAACATACACATTCATATAGCTCCACTCACTCGCCAGGTCCTTGAACAGGGTCTTCTCATAGGTCATCAGGTGATCAATAATGGATCCCCAACTGAGAGAGGAAACAAAATCATCAATCATGCTCAGGTAATGGATGACCTACAAGTGACTATTTGAGCTAGAACACTACTCGTGTCTGCAAGGATTGTTTGTATATAAATAACATATAAAGAGCAGAGGTATATAATAATCTAAACCTGATGACTGCAAATCCTGAGAAATTGCCCTTGTCTCTTGTACAATATAAAACAACATTTCTGCTACTAATACCAAAAACAAGAATGACTGTATGATACAGATGACTGGAATGACACCCCAGCAGCCCTGGGGCCGGAGTCAAAGGTTCTGCTGTATTTTATTGAGTTTTCCTCAGCATTCAATGTATCCACTAAAACAACTGATAGTATAGTGAATCCACCTCCCCTGGTTTCCTAGTTCTAAATTAGTTTATTTTAGGAAAAAAACAGCAGGATCTGTGGCCCTCCAGGACCAGGGTAGTGACTCACTACCCTCCCAGGGCCAGGGCTGGGGACCTCTGAAAGGGCCTCATTCACAAAACCTTTCTTCAATTACTCTTACTTTTGTTCTTAAAAATCTTCCTGAGAAAAACCAACATGGGATTCATGACATGTGCAGACCTTTGTTTTTGTGCATACCCCAGGTGTATGAGATAATGAATGCTGACTGTGCACAAATCCTGTTCATGTGATTAGCATGAGTAAACAGCCATTACAAATACAGATGAGAAAAAATAATGATGAATGCCAAAATGTTCTTGGGAACGTTCTTACACGGAGTTTACGATCAAATGTGATCGTACACATGTTTCAGGAATGAGGCCCAATGTGAGGATGGGGAGTGTTATGTGCTGCCCCCTGCAGGCCTTACTGTGCAATGCAGGATGGATCCATGCGGAAGAAGTGGGGGTCCATGTACAGGTCGAAGGCTTCCCTCTTCCAGACGCGTTTGGTGTAAGCGTACTCGCTCAGGCCCTGTAGCAGTCGTGCACTGGTGCAGAAACTGGGCACATTGTAAATACTGCAGGAGAACAAGACAACCGGCGTGAGTCACAGGCAGACAGGGCAACCCACAGTGCAGGAAATCCAACATCACTCTCCATCAATGTGATTTGACACCAACAAATGATACAACTTGTGTGCCTTTATAGTTAAGCCTTTTATGTAATTAAATAATACATGATGGTTAACACACAGTACTCTAATCAGTCTCCCACTCAGAGGAACAGTGTGAGCACTGCCATGCTAATGCACAGACTGAAGTCTGTAACCTGAATGTCCTGCAGAAATTAAATGAGAATTTGTGAGACTCCACCCACTACCTTCTACTGTCTGCAAACCAGTTAATCACAGAGGCACATTTTAACAAGAGTCAGCTAATGTTTTGCCCAACATTCCATGCAAAAGGTTAAGCCCTGGATTGATACCCTTGACCCTACAGGGAGGTCAAAAATCAGAGCCTGAGGGAGGGTCCTATTTATAAAAACCACCAAATACTGCTGAAAATAGCTTTATTGTAAAAATGCATGAAGGTTCTTCTGATTTGTGATTATATGATTAGTAAAGTAAAGAGAAATTATGTTAATCAAGGTGCACTGTGTCCAGGTGATGTGGAAAAGCAGCTACCTGTGGTTCTTCAAGTATGGAAATACGTAGTCCAGGAGGCGGGAGATGAGTGGAAGGGCTTTCTCCTTCTCATCACTGCGAAACACCACATCCAAGAGAGGAGCCAGCACCTGGATACCATAGCAACCATTACCTCACCTTTATAGTCTTGAGTTTGGGCTGATGATTAGGGGATAAGGGTTAGGGTTAGGAGTTTAGGTTGCAGGTCAGGGGCTAAGGGTTAGATTTGAAGGATAGTGTTGTCAGATATCTAGTGTTTAGATTATGGCCTTAGAGAGAGAAACAGTGAATTGGATACAATATTTTATTGCTTCTAGGAATGTGGCCTGCCCTCCCCTCCACAAACATCAAAGCAAATGTTATTGGGGTAATTTAAAGTCCACTGATACCCTAATCTAGGCAGACGGTTTATGGGTCCCACCTCCTGCAGAGTTTGTTGCTGCCAACATAAGTTCACTTCAATGAATAAGTACATGGTCAGCTTTTAGGTAGACCAATCCTTGTTATAAATGAGCCGGACCCCTTGCCTGTTGGAACCACTGGATTCAGAAGATAAACACGTTTTTACTTAATCCTTTCTTGTCTGACAGTGTAAGGTTAAATAATGAGGGATTAGTGTTTAGGGGTGTGGGATAGGTGTTAAGGTTTTAGGGGTTCAGAGTTAGGAGTTAGCTTTGGTAATGGTGCTCCTACCTCAGCCAGCAGGGCAAGAGCCTGGATGCTGTAGAATGATGCTGTGGCTTCTGCCAGAGTCTCAGAGTCTGTGAACGGGAGGCATTACTTAAAAACTCGAGAATCACTCCCCAGCAGATCTCTCTCTCCGCTCTCAGCCTGCAGTGGCATGGGCATGGCTGTGGTTCCACGCTTACCGTAAAGGTGGGTGTGTTCCAGGTTTTGCGGTTGGGCTCGGACCTCCAGGGTGCGGCTGAGCCAGCTGGTCTGCTGCAGGGAGGATCCCGCTACCCCACCCACAACCTCCAGAACCCGCTGCGTCACCTCCTGCATTGGGTTACCATGGATACGCTCAGGCGCTGCCAATACACACTCAGACACATGCTTGCCAACTGCGATGTGCCGGCAAAAGGCTCCTGGAGAGCTGCTGCTTTCCAGGAGCCAAACTTGCCCTTCAGTGCATCTCCTGCTGGCCACATGGTGCCCACAGGCCTCAGGCCATGAGGCCTTTGTTTACTGGGAGCCGGCGACTGGGAACCTCACTCCTCACAGACTGTAAATCCTACCTGCACATCTCTGCTGTCCTTCTTGTTGTCCAGATTGGGAGACCTGTTTACAAAGTCATTGAGGATCCTGTGGTGAAAAAAGAAATAGTTAAACAATAAAGATAAAAACAGAGGATGTTATTCGCTAAATACATGCAAAATCGCTGTTTAAATCCATCCATGCAGTAGAAGCTGAGCCTGATTAGCCTATGAGAATATGGATAATTTGCTGCTGTATCTTGTATTCATGTTGGTCGTGGACTTGGGTAGTATCAATCCATAGTACAGTGGATCTTGACTCAGGCAGTATAAATGGATAACACATTGTGATTTGTGATCCTGCTTCATGCAGCAATAATGGATAACACATTGTGATTTGTGATCCTGTTTCATGCAGCAATAATGGATAACACATTATGATTTGTGATCCTGCTTCATGCAGAATTACTGGATAAAGCTTTGTGGGTCTTGGCTCACCCCAGCAGGAGGAAATACCCCAGGGGGGGCAGGCTCAGCTGCACAGACTCCTTCAGGAGGCTTAGAAGGGGACAGATGCTATCCTGGAGGGACTCCGCAGGAACACTGAGAAACAACAAATAATCTGTCTAAATGCAGATCGAATGAACATTAGTTATCACTATCACCATCACCATCACAATCACCACCATCATCATCATCATCAGCATAGCCACCACCATCATTATCATCATCACAGTCACCATTATCAAGGTGAGTGCGTCTTACCCCTGGATGAAGGTGTAGGTGAAATGCAGCATGGGAAGGGCCTGGAGGAAGTTCTGCAGGAGTGGAGGAAGTAGACTCATTCAGGATAGTGAAAGAAAATCCTTTTTTATGGTGGTGTTTCCGCTTCATGGACAATTTCCATCATTCGTTTATTTTCAGTGTAATTTTATTAACATCTTCCTATACTCAATGTGTCTCTTCTCCCAGTTAAATCATAATCATATTTATATGACTGGCACATTCTGGCAACATCCTCCATCATATCTGGAGAATATAGATTAATAGGCCTGTCACAGTAGATCTAGCCAGCTGTCACTTCTTTACACACTGCAGTTCTGTGTGTGTATGTGTTTGTGTGTGTGTGTGTAGTGTGCAGGGTACCTGATGCTGAGGTGTGTGTGTGTGTGTCTCTGTGTTTGTGTGTATGTGTGTGTGTGTGTAATTAGCAGGTGTACGGATGAATCAGGGTTTACCTGGTCTCCTTTGGTCTGGTAGGGTTTAGTTCTGAGCACCTCTTTGACCAGCTGCAGAATGGTGTTCGTACTGAGCATGCTCAGAGACTTAATCAGCTCCACTACAGTCACATGGAACTCATTGGCAACTGGCAAAATCTGCAACAAGCATGGATAACATACTTCAGTGCATTGAAATACACTGCCATGCTGCTGTATGAAAGATTGATGGGTTCTAGGGATTTAGAATGAGTGGGATCTCTGCTGGAGAGAGATGGTAGCGCATCTTGCTCCATGAGAACAGCTATAAGCTGGAAGGCTGTCTTTTTAAATGAAGTGGTAATGCAATAGAAAAGGTAGTGCAAATGAAAAGTAGTACAATAACTGAGCACCTGTATGTAAGTGTTTTGAAGGGTAAAAAACAGAGTTTGGAGTCACCTTGTTTTGGTTGTGGCCCCCCCAGCTTCTCAGTTCGCCCCACACAGCACCCACCGATGCCATGACCTGAACCCCAAACTGCGCCACGAGAGGGTTCAGGAACTCCAGAACTTTCTGCCTCAGGATCTGCACCAAAAACACATCAGTTTAACTCAGGCCTGCTTCCTGCTTTATTCAGTCAGGTAGAAAGCCCTGAGGGTAGCAGATGGGGGGTGGGGGGGCACAGCTGAGAGGGTGTCATGACGGGGATCGAGCCCTCGCCCTGTGTAGGGAGGCATGGCTCTAGAGTCGACCTCCCTGTGAACTCTGCCACACACCTCACCCACGTGCTGGGCTCTTAGTTCAGCCCTTTGTGTTAAAGCAGAGCTGTGAGGACTAAAATAATTCACTACCTGTAAATATATTCATAAAGCATCAACACTTCATGTGTTACAGTTAAGGTGAGGCAGCCAAATGTTTGAGAACACCTCCTTCATCACCAAAAGGGGGTGATATGCTTTTTATTATTAACTTTATCTTCACCTTAACTGAGAAACAATGAGGAGTGCAGATCTGACAGCTCTCTCTGCCAGTAAGTTTAATGAGCCACTTAGTGAGGCTTTCCTGACATGAAACAATGCTATCAAAAACACGCTATCAGCACCTTCAACACCATCAACCCATCAGACCTAACAAAATATCACACCATCAGTACCACCAATTCCACCTATAAGCACCATCAACCTATGAACACCATCAATGCCATTAATCTATCAGCACCATCAATGCCACCAACATTATCAGCGCCATCAATACCACAAGCACCAACAGCCCAATCAACACCATCAGATCAGCACCGTCAATGCCATCAGCGCCACCAAACCCCATCACCACCTTCATCCTACAAGCACCATCCACATCAGCACCCTATCAGGCCATCAGCCTATCAGCCCTGTTCTGCCCTGAGTGACCTTGATGCTCCTAAAGTAGACAGAAGTGGGGGAGGTCCTGCTGCAGCTGAGGGTGCCATCTGAGTTCAGGGTACTCCTCTGCGTCTCCTCCTTCTGGACCACTCCCCACAGCATCACCATGGTGACCAGCATCCGCGGCAGCTCGTTCAGCAGAGCTTCGCGAGCATCCTGGAAATCTGCCAGGTAGGGCATCGCGAGAGACTGAGGAGACGAGAGAAAGGGTCAGAGTTAAGCCCCACGTCTATGAAATATGGAAGTAGGCCCTTTAAACAAGCACCTCACATTCATGCTGTGCTCCACATCCTACCAGCCAGCCCTCCCCCCTGACTAGTAGACAGCTCCATGCTGTGCTGCCACTTCGCCAGCTGTAAAAAACCTTCCTGTCTTCTGTTATAAACATTAGGTGTCTTTCTTAATGAATATTCATGTCATTAAACTTCTTTGAGTTTATTTTTACCAGCATCAAACTTTAAAGAACATGCAGGTGTCTTTCTGAATGCTGCAGTAAATCCCATTGCCATTGGAGCTATGTGCTGGCTAGCACAATGAATCTTGCTGATCCAGTAGGTGATGTAATGCTGAAGATGTAACTTTGTGGTGATGTCATGGTAATGGTGTCTGGTCTAGAGTGTGACTCACCTTCTTGGTATGCAGCAGGAGGCAGTAGTGAGTGATGTTGGTCAGGCCATCCAGCAGGGTCAGAGGGTAATCAGGGGCCATGTTCTCCTTCTTCAAACTACATCTGCTAACAGTACAGACAAACCAACCATAATCACCCTATTCCTACAGGTATATTATGATTGCATGGGGTTATTCTCTGACATCGTACAGCAATACATGGATAGAAACACACTGTCTGTAGACTGTCAGTGTTCACATCCAACAATACAGATTAATCCATATGAACAATGAATTAGTCATGTACTTAAAGTGCATACTGTAGAGTGGTTTACAGAAGTGCCCCTTAACACACCCCCAAAATAAAATAGACTGTTTACTGTGCTGACTGGGAGTCAGTTTGGTTTGACAGTGATCAGCTGCATAATATCCTACTGGATCAGCATTATGTAAACCTTAAGTTCTTCATAATATAGTGTAATCATGTTTGGTATTGTTTGAAAGCCAATGTCATGGGGAACAAGCTGGTGTCTTTGGTGGAGCGGTATAGTGGGAACTGACTAAAAATCTTAAAATCTAGGGCAGCTACAAAGGCTAACCCAGAGTGACAGGCTTGCAAACAGGATCTTCTATGTATTGTTTTGTTCTTATTGTGTTTTTATTGATGACCATTTTATCTATGCAGGCTACACAAGCCAGAGGCACGTCCGCATCTACCAAGATAGACAGCAATTTGTATACAGCCACACTACTGGTGGACATTTGCAGTCTCCTTCTATGTATAACTGTTGACACAGAGGAAAGGATAAAACATTATTTAGGAGTCAGATAACCAAAATATCATTAAATTAATCCTGTTCCAGGGCAATGGGTAAAACTACATGCATTCCTTCACCACTCAGATACGACCGCTGTTTGATATGTCTGAGGGGATTCGTACAGTACTATCCATATCTGAACACTAGCCTATAAATTTCCACCAATGAACAGACAGTTAATTAAAACCCCGGAGCAGAGGTTGCAGTGTACAGAGGGAGTGAGTATCTGATCTTATTGTTACCTACATATCTATTCATTTAACTTTAGCCAGAGAATAAAATATTGTGAATTGAAAACCCACATTTATACAGTGCTTCATTAGTGTAATGAGTGGCTGTATACCTGACAGGCTCAGGTGGACACCGGTGCTGTTGGACCAGCTCGTCCAGGTTCCTGCAGACCTGGGCAGTGAAGGGTGCAGAGATAGCAGCCAGCGAGGAGCCCAGGTACGGCAGGGAGGCAGAGATGAGCGCCACCCAGTGGGCGTGCAGGGTGTAACCGTAGCAAGGCTGCAGGGCACGGGCGGCGGCAGACACAAGCATAGCCTGGGCGGGAAGGGGGCGTGTCTGCACATACTGCAGCGAGCGCGCGGACTGCTGGAACAGCACCGCCTCCTGCCACTCCCAGCCCAGCGGGGACACACACACCTGCCCCCCCGGGGCCCCGCCCCCTGCCCCACCCATCCACACCTGCTTTTCCAGCACCATCAGCACCTGCAGCAGCTTCAGCAGCTCCACCTGCAGGGCCTGCTCGCTCCACGCCTGGCCCCCGCCCAGGTTGATCAGGTTCTCTTCCGAGACCCCGCCGTCCTCCTCCAGCAGTCCCTCCCTGCGCGGGCCCGCCCCCCCGGGCCTCTGGGTGATGTGCATGGAGGCGCACAGCGCCAGCAAGGCATGCCGCTGAACCTTGCACCCCGAGAGCAGCCTCCACACCAGCTCCCTCATCCCTATGTCCCGCCTCCCAGCTCCGCCTACATCCTGCCTCCCGGTCACACCCACCAGCTGGCCCATGAGCAGGGCCAGTACCTCAGCACTTTTCACCTGCAGGTCCCGGTTGAGGGAGAGCTGGGCCGGGTCCACATGCAGGTAGCAGGGGTAAAAGGAACGGAGGAACTGCAGGCACAGGCAGGTGAGCAGCTCTACTAGCAGGATGGGGCGGGGCCGGACGGGCGGGATCAGCAGAGGGGCATAGAAGCTGTGCCCCTCCTGTGCCTGAAGGTGGCGCTGTGTCAGGTTGCATATGAGGCGGTGGTGGGCGGAGTCAGGGTGGATGTAGGTGGAGCACAGGGCCTGAATGAAGGGGGCAGGGCAGGAGCGCAGGAGCATCTCCACCACGGATAGGGCGTGGCACACGGGGGCCGAGTCATGCGGTTGCAGGTACAGCAGCGTATGTCTGAACAATGACTCCAGCGCCTCCCGCTTCTCCTTCTCCTGCTTGAGGAGGCGCAGGTGCGCCATGGCCTCCTGCTCCAGGTCCTCGTCCTCGGACCCAAGGGTGGGGGCAGAGTCCACCCTTCGCAGGTCGATGGACGGGGTCTCATCCCCACTGCTATCACAGTCCAGCGGCTGCACAGGGGAGAGTGAGTCTGAGCTGCTATAGGACTCTGCCAGTTCTGAGTGCTCCCTGCTCTCTCTCTCCTCCTCCACCTCCTGATCCCGTTCCTGTCTCATCTCCTCTTTCTCCTCCTCTCTCTGCTCCTCTCCCTCCGCCTCTTCCCCCTTTCCCATGAACCTGTCCTCTTCAGCGGACTCCGTCACCATCTTGGCGGTCCCAGGAGCACTCTCCATCTCAGCCCACAGCGCTGCACGCTCCACAGGCGTCACATGGCTCAGTGGGCTCTCTTCTGATTGGCCGTCAGTTGCCATGGCTTCAGCTGACCTCCCAAAATCCCCAGAGAATTCCCACTGTCTACAGCTGAGCTGCTGCAGATTGTCTGAAAGGAAAGTTTACATTTGTATACATTTATATTTTAGGCCCAAACCAAACATATTCACATATTTGTCTGAACCAGTTCATAGCAATTATTATGGGCTTTTAACACTTAGCCCTAGTGCTCAATACATTAGACTCAAGGGCACCAGAGACTTGTGCTCTTCTCGCTTAGAAACCTGTAGATGGACTTATGCACTTACTCTGGATAAGATCACCTGCTAAATGTGTGTCATTTAATGGAATACACCTAATGATATTAATGAGAGGAACTACACTTAGTCCTGACGTATGAATGAGCAACAGACAGAGTGAAACCCACACACAGAATGAGCTACCTACAGCACAAAACACACGCACCCACTGTTAGGTTCTGTTTGACCCATTGGATGGAAGAACACTGGGTTGTGGGGTGGAGTAGGAGGAGCAGAACTGGTTCTAAGATCCGGATTACGTCGTTAAGGGAAAGAACACGGATCAGCCAGCTCTGCGCTGCGGTACTGATGGCCCCGTCTGGACTGTTCAAGTTATCCAGAACCACAAACAAGGATCTGAAAGAAGCAAACATAAGAGACTCAAAAACAGGTGACTGAATCACAGGTGACTCAGTCACAGGTGACTCAAACATGGGTGACTCAAACGTGAGTGATTCAATCACAGGTGATTCAAACGTAAGGAATTCAAACACAGCTCACTGTGGATTGGGGGGATCTTGACATTACAGAATAGAGTGGAGGATTGGATTAGGGCAGATCCAATGATATAGAAGCAACTTCTATAATCAGAAGAGTAGCACACTCACCTATCAAATGAGCGGTTGAGCAACATGGTCACATTGGTCTGGGTCTCTCGTGTCAAATGCCATAAAACTGAAAACCTGTGGAGGGCTTCCAGACGAACAGTCTAAGGGAAAACACACACAGGCAAGCACATACACACACACACACACACACACACACACGCACACACATACACACACACACACACACACAGTGACTGTGTAGAGTATGCGTAAGTGTGTGCTGTATGAGGAGTGGGAATGCGAGTATGTGAGTGGGTGCTCTATGATTCTGTGAATGTGAGGGTGTGCTTCTGAGTGCATGTGTCTGTCAATGTGTGAGTGTAAATGTATATGTTTATGTGTCCCAGGTTTAAATCAGTCCTGAATAGAGGGGAAGAATGAGGAGCAGCAGTACTACAGGCCTCCAGGGCCGGGTTTGAGTATCTCTGGCGTATGCTATATGCCCTGGTCTCTGTACCTTGTCTTTGTGGATTAGTTCCTGGCAGATGATATTCTCGCAGATGGAGGCAGACGGTGCCAGGCAGTGCAGGCGATAGAAGAGCTCCACGGTGGGAACGTGCAGTTCCCTCTGCTCCGTATCCAGCTGCCCCCACAGCACCTGGGCCACACGCTACACACAGGAAGTGATGCAACAGAATTTCACCATTACCAGTTCATCATATGAATAAAGCACTGAACAACACAAGCCGCGCTGTGCGTGTGTGCTCTGCAGTGGCAGCGAATAGCGATGCAGCTCTGTACCTGGTAAAAATCGGTGCTCTGTGCCATGACTGTAAGAAGGGTGGGGTTAAGGGGCGGAGCGGTGACCATGTGCAGCTGACCACTGAAGGGGTTATTCTTTGAGCTTTTGTAGCGCCGAATCTTGTCTTCTATTACCAGAAGTAAGGACTGAGAGCGGTCGACTAGTTCTAGCATGGTGGACATGGCCACATGTTGGATATGGTGGTCCTTCAACAGACAACACATCATCAACGACATCAGCCACAGGGGAAGGGTGTCCTCAACATTTCCTGTTGAAACAGAGACAATGTCAATGTTAAACCAGCAAACAGCCACAGGATGTGTTCCCCACTGGTGCAACCCCAGGCAGTGCAGAGTTCAGAGCCATCCTAATGTCAACATCAGGCGGGAGCTGACAGGCCGAGGCCGGAGCACGTGAAGCACACGTGTGCACACAGCATCAGACTCACCTGTGCTGTGGAACACGCAGGCGCACAGGCCCTCCATCTCCTCCTCTGATAGGTACAGGGGAAAGGTGGTGCATTCCAGCAGGAGGTGACACGTGACGGAGAACGCCCGGCAGCAGGCCTCCGGAATCCTCCCCCCATCTCGGGCCTTGAGCCTCTCCCTCCAGTCCAGGCGTCCTGCCCCCCATCCCTCCCTGTCCCCTGAGGGGCCGTCCACATCCTGCTGCATCTGTTTGTCAGGGGCAGCGCCCCCGGGCTGTGGATTCAGCGGCGGCTCCTGGCTCTCCGTCTGTCCCAAGGGGGGCTTAGCGTCCCCGGCCTCCCCGGGTTCCTGCTCCTCCCCCACCACATCGAGGAGGTGCCTGGCGGGGAGGCGCAGAAAGAAAGAGTGAACAGGTAGAATACTGCACGGGGATAAAATCGCAGGGGATCAGCAGAGTGCTGGAGCAGCCCTTTAACAACACAAACCAGGCTCACTAACTGGAGAACATCTACAGAATGTCACTCTCACAAAACCACAGTGAGAACATTTACAGAATTTCACTCACATAACACACACAAAAAACACAAAAAATGTGCACAAACAGAAAGCATATCTGTGTGACAGCAATACAGAGGGTATGTAATGTGATAATCAAGATGAGACTTCTTCATTATATATTCCTCAGTAGGGTACTTCCACAGGACCATGAAATAATCGTTATCATTTAGCTGCTAACGTATGACTAGGCATAGTGATTTTCAATTATTTCACAGATCGAGGGATCGTATAATGTGCTAGATTCCAAATCGATTCCTAGCATGAGGAAGATTCTATTTTTTGAATGCATCTTGGCCAAACGGCACCATTCGTGGTTTTGAAAAAGTTTTTCATCATAATAAAGTCTTAATGCTTAGCCTATTGTGTCACTAAACACAGTCAGTGTCAGATATGATACAAAGAATTTTATTCTCAACTCACAAATGTTGCGTGCCTACAAGACCAATATACAACAGCTTGACTGAATACTCAATTCTGATTGGCCAGGATGAGTGCATTATTTTTCCATGTACACTTGAATATGAAGTAGCAATTGCAAAAAAAAGTTCAATCACCATTCTTAACTAATACGCATCAGTCTGACTCGATAAATTAAGTGGGAATTTGGAAGAGCTAGCAAATCAGCAGTTATGGTATCATACTTGGAACAGTGTCATACTTGGAACTTGAATGCACTTATAATTTAGCATCCGTTTTGAATATAATTCAGTAGTTGACTAGCTTGCTATCCGGCTAACATGCAGTGAGACAATTCAGACTTAAAACCAAACAGAATTTTAAAATTAGGTTACCTGGTTGAGGTACTAGAAAGATGCATACATTGCTGGGTGGTATAGGGTATGGGATATTTGCTGGAATACTTAAGCCGCGTTTCCACCGCAGGAACTATACCCCGGAACTAGGAACCTTTTGAGGAACTCAGTGCGTTTCCACCGCAGGAACTAGGGTCTAAATTTAGTTCTGGGGGCTTTGTTTTACCCCCCAAAACGTTCCTGCTCGGGGGGTAGTACTTTCCGAAAGTACAGGAACCTTTTAGGTGGAGCTTGCAGCGCTGAACATTTCTGATTGGTCGAGTAGCCTACTCGCAGCATTTGTGTTGTATTTATTTTCCGCCATTACCCGCCATGTTTGAAAATATGCCGGCGCAACCCGATTTATTTTCATAATAACTTCAAATCAAACTTGTATGTTATGCGGCGCAGTAGCCTAGTTTTGGTTATAGCCTGCCAACGTCTTGGAATTATAACGTGTGCTCTTCTGTTCTTTTCTTGCTTTAGTATTCGTTTTTTAAAATGCTAAGCATTCGTGCTGGGACAGCATATTACGTACTAAAATATTCAAACGGATTAATTCGGTTGCTGAATATTTTCTTCCGGATTTTCTTTGTTAGCCCGTTGTAATTGACTCAAAACGTTTGATACAGTTATGTGAGGTATGCGGTAGTTCTGCGTAATTCACATTGGTGATACAGTAAAAGCAAACTGGAAATCACCTTCCGCACTTTTTGTCATGGTAAAATAACAGGTTAATTCTAGTAATAGTACCTTTAGCTTTTTCAGACTGCCGTAATTTTACTCTGCCATTCTTCAATTTCACAAAAAGACCAGGAAGACTATGGACTAATTTACGGTGCATGGTTCGCATCTGGAGGGCACACTTCGCTGCTCGGCTAGCAGTAACTCCGAAGGAAAACAAACGGTGGCTGTACCACTACTAATTTAAATTTTCACGCAAGTCCGAGTTTTCGTTCTATTCTTGTCATTTTGCGATTAGCCTATATAGAATTGACGATGAGAAAGTAATCAAACAGCAAATTGTTTACAACGTGTGAATGTTTTCTGCTGTTGTTGCCAGTTATATTGGAAATGTGAATGCATTCTGCCGCTTCGGATGTCAAGACATGAAAGCATGTTCGCATAAAAACATATGAATGTGTTTGAGAGGATATATAAAACAGTTACAATCTGACTATTGGTCTGTTATATCCTATTTGTTGCATAACGGTCCAAGTTCAACTACCAACGACAGTTTTGCTTGACAACGGTAAAATATGCCCAAACGGCTGCAGAAGAATATTTCAATTCCATGTGATTAAATCGATAAAAATCAATAAATACAAAAGTAACCATATATAGTCATTGTTGGTAACCCGTTCTATATAAGTGGAATAAACCCCTCCGGGCTGTCCCGGTTATTAGAAAATAATGTAGGCTACTTCGGTGGTAGTATGGGGTTACAGAAGAAATCATATGACAGATGGACCGACGACAACGTCGCTTTTCCATACGTCAGTGGGCTAATTTGCCTAATCTTCGCGGGACTTTAGACCCCGGTGGAAACGCAGACAGCCATTGGCTGAAGGAACCTTTTAGTTCCTGGTAAAGCAGTTCCTGGGACTGAAAGTTCCGGGTAATTTTGGTGGAAACGCGGCTTTAGATAACATTTAAATGGGAATGGAATCACATATTTTGAAAGGCATGCTTTCCTTACAGTTGAATGAGGTAGTAAATTCTCCTAGGGCAATTTCAAAATTATATTTGCATTATTCTGTTCACATTAAAGACATATCTTCTACTTTAATATGCATCTTCTTTTTTACATACTGTACTTTAAATTAATAAATGGTTCCAACACATAGTTGCACATGCATAGCCATATGAGAAAAAAAATCGAGTAGGTACGTATCCAACGAGTAATCGATCAATCCATTACTCATACCCATCCCTACTTAAGACATTTCCAAATGATCTTTCCTGATAAAATGGCAAGAACAAGCATCCACAGATCCTAATAATTTTGTTAGTGGAATAACAAAGCTGAATAACATTCAGTATTCAGTGTTCTTTGTGAATTTAAAATAATATTCAAGGGACATGAAGGAAACTGGAAAAATTTATGTGGTGGGAGTGTTTACCAAAACTCACAGGGAATGTTCTGAGACTTTTATGGGAATGTTCTAGAATGTTGTGGCCAGTACCTGGCTATGAAGGAGGCCAGGATGTCCTCCACACATTTGGCCATGTTCTCCATGCTGCCGCCCCGCCTCCACACATCCTCCCTCTTTGGGCATGACTCAAGCCCCTCCTCCGGATTGCCCGGGGTCGACTCTGAGGGTGGGGCCACTAGGTCTGTCGCACTGTAGTCAGCCTGCGGGGGCGGAGTTAGTGCTGAGCATCTGCTGTTCACCTCCTGCTCCTCCTCCCGCTCCTCTTCCTGTTTTTCCTGCTCTTTCTGCTCTTGCTCTCCTGTCAGCTCTGTTGTCTCCAGCCCCTCCTCAGCAGTCTGGTCTTCTTCCTCTTCCTCCTCCTCTTCCTCTTCCTTTTCCTGCGCCTCCATCCCACCCTGTGTTAAAGAGGGAGGGCTTTTACCTCACAGCTAATGATACTGTCTCAGAGCAAATTAAGCCCTTTCAGTACATTTTATTATTATGTGTGCGTGTGTTTGTGTGTGCTTATGTATGTGTGTGTGTGTGCGTGTTTGTGTGAGCGTGTGTGTGTGTGTGTATGCGTGCATGTGTGTGTGTGTGTATGTGTGTGTGTGTGTGCATGCCTGAGTCTCCTGACCTGGGCCTGGCTCCCTTTCTCCCCCAGGGTTTGTGGCTCTTTGGTCTTCCCTGAGCAGCCTGCAGGTGTCTGGATCCTGGTCAGCACCTTCAAGCAGGCGTTCAGGCCCTGGGTCAGTTCTGATAGGCTCAGGGTGGTCATGTGACCCTGCAGGGCACGCAGCATTCTGACCAGCATCTGAGGCAGGTAGTGGGTCTGGATTTCAGAGTACAGCTCCTACAAAGTCACAGAGTGCCCAGTCAGAGTATAGCTTTTAGTCACAGTGGGAGGCCAATTATATAATGTGAAGTTGTGACCAGCAGCAGAAACACAAATATATAAACATGTTTCAGAATTCTCTCCTAAAAGAAAGCACTTTGAACGAGGGACAGCACAGCAAATCCAACAAAATAAAAAAGGGGTGTGCTTTATAGTACTACACTCATAAAGCTGATAAAAATAGTATGCTCTCAGGCACTTTGTGACATGACCTGTCACCGCTATTCCCAGTTCACGGTGCAGAGAAAAAACAAGAACGTGATGGATGTAACGAGTGCAATTCCAGTACTGACCAGGGGGATGACATCCAGCAGGAAGGTAATGAGCTCAGAGAGCTCAGAGAGGGAGGGGGGAGCCCTGGGGGGTGGAGACCTCCTGTCTGTGTGTGCAGAGGCTGATGGGTCTCCTGAGTTACCCATGCTGTCAACCACAAACACACCCACATCAGAACAGATCAATCACAGAAACACACCCATATCAGCACAGTTCAAACACAGAAACACACCCACATCAGCACAGATCAATCACAGAAACACACCCACATCAGCACAGATCAATCACACAACCACATTTACATCAGCACAGATCAATCACACAACCATACCTACATCAGAACAGATCAATCACACAACCATACCTACATCAGAACAGATCAATCACACAACCATACTTACATCAGAACAGATTAATCACATGGAAACCTATATCAGCACAGACTCAGGTATGATGGCAGAGCTTTCTGCAGAAAGGTCTCGGCTTTGTGATCACCGGTTGAGAATAAAGAAATTCTGCACAAAGATTGAAGAACTTTTCATCTGGAAAGCACGACAAGAGCTGTGGGGTGGCAGTCTGACCTGAGACAGGAGTGAAATTGCCCACTCATGTAGTCCCACAGGTACTCGGTGCCCAGGGAGCTGATCAGCACGTTCATGGTCTTCAGGAGCTCGGCCATGTTCCTGTTCTCTCTGAGGACACAAGGAAAGCCATGTTCTGGGGACAGAACCCACCAGCAGCGGATCTGCTGGTTCCTCATCACTAACACCACTGTGACTTATTAAAAACTACAGTTTTAGCCTGATACCTGCACAGGTTGCCGTACAGTTACCTGGCAGAGAACTCCAGCAATTTGATACCGATCACCTTACTTGCACAGGTATGGATGTGTTAGTGAGTATTATACTGTGTGTGTTATATGACAGCTTTAGTCTTTATTTCCCTCACGTATTAACAGGCTGTGGAGCTGCACTCAAACAGGAGTGAATGTGTTTGGTCACCTGGTACCCTGGCCCCCAGTGATTGGCCCTCTGCAGCACCTGTACAGCGCCCTGATCACCTCCAACATCAGCTCACCTGCTACCTGAGTACCTGAGCAGCCAAGAGAGCACACGCAACCACATTACAGAGCTTACACACATTCATAACACACTCCAATCACATTATCTTTCACTGATACACACAAGCTGCTTCTTGCTGTACATTCAAGGACACATGTTCAAAAAGACAGCCATCCGAGAGAATGAAAGCTGCTTTTTTTTATTATGCACAAGGGAATGCCATCTATGATGTGTAAGTACAAGTGTATCACCTCTGAGTGTACATGCAGGTGTATGTGCAGGTGTGTGTAATGGTATATGTGCAGGTATATGCGCAGCTGCATCACCTATCTCTGGTTTTTCCAGCAGGATGATGATGATCCTAAGGGGTCTGAGGTATTCCAGCACATTCTCTGCATCTGTGAATGTCTTCTTCTGCTCCAGGATGTTTATCAGAGCCTGTTTATCAGCCCACAACCACAGCCAATGGCCACTGATGAGACTAGTGAATACATTTGCATGTTTTCTAAATTCATTTACACTTAGAAAGTTATGATGAGAATGTTCCAGTCATATATTATTTTATTGTACTGACCCAGTTCTGTCTAAATCACAGAAAACTGTTCCAGACGTGTTACATGATTATTACCAACATTCCCTGATTATTATCATTCAGTCATGAACTGATGAACTTTTCCAAGTCATTCTTGCAAGTTTAAAAAGATAACATTCAAGGGGCATCCAAGAAACTAGATAAATGTACAAGCTAGGAACATTTACCTTAAGGTTCCACTACCCACAAAGACACAATAGAACACACAGTCAATTGGACAAGTGAGCTGCAGTGTTAGCTTTGAACTGTATGGTGTGGATAAGGCCAGGGGACAGAATCACCTGTATTAGTAAGTCTCTGGAGTATTTATCAAAGTAGAAGGTGCCGTGGCACTCCAGTGTGGTGGATATGTTGGGGTCTGGGGCTACCATGCCCCCCTTGCAGTCTGTACCTGAAATACAGCATCACTCTATCATTAGCACACCTGAAACACACATCACATATAACACACCTGAGGCACTGTTTCACACACAGCACACCTGAAACACAGCGTCACACACAGCATACCTGAAACACACATCACATATAGCGCACCTGAAACACAGCGTCACACACAGCACACATGAAACACAGCATCACACACAAATACCTGAGGCAAAGTGTCACACATAGCACAGCTGGGACAAAACATCACTAGCAAACCCTCCTTCATAACCTTTATTTTATGGTGGCCATAGAATGTCTGCGGTAGAGTATTGAGGAGCACTGTACCCAGGAGCCAAGCATACATCCTCCTGTTGAGTGACAGGTCTCTCCTCAGCAGGGTGAGGGAAGCAGCAGACATGATGCTGACCACGTCATCCTGAGTAATGGGAACGCAGGCCTCGGCTGGATCCTGAGAAGAACAATGCGGAAAAACACCACTGAAGGATGCACTGGCAAAAAAAAGCACAGCAGTGATGGAGGTGGTTGGCCAATGATAAACCAGAAAGAAGAAGAAAACAACTTACCTGACAGGAGGAGAGAGGGAAGAAGAAGAGCAGGATCTCCAATGTGTTCCTCTGCACCAGCACGTTAGCATCCTGCAGAGCCAGATAAATGGCCTGCATCTGAAACAGACACGTGTACATACACATAAAGACAGAGACACAGACACATGTACAGACACATAGAGACAGAGACACAGACACGTGTACAGACACACAGAGACAGAGACACAGACACGTGTACAGACACACAGAGACAGAGACACAGACACGTATACAGACACATAGAGACAGAGACACAGATACGTGTACAGGCACAGAGAGACACAGACATGTGTACAGACACATAGAGACAGAGACACAGACACGTGTACAGACAGAGACACAGACATGTGTACAGACACATAGAGACAGAGACACAGACACGTGTACAGACACATAGAGACACAGACACAGACACGTGTACAAACACACAGAGACAGAGACAGAGACACAGACATGTGTAGATACATAGAGACAGAGACACAGACACGTGTACAGACACATAGAGACAGAGACACAGACACGTGTACAGATACACAGAGACAAACAGAGACACAGACATGTGTACAGACACACAAAGGCAAACAGAGACAAAGATGGACAGATTGAAACAGACATTCAGAGACAGGGACACAGTCAGAGATTATCAGTCACAGATAAGTGATTGTTTACGCTGTGGTCACACTTCCCTGGAACCACAATCAGAGTCATTCAGTCATTGTTGGAAAGACATGTTCACAACGTGGTTCAGACAAGTATGCCATGGAACAACGTTCTTTCACGTTCATAAAAGTTGACAGTTAGAAAGGAACAGACACGTAAGCATGAGAACACTCTGATACAGAATCTCTCTCTCGTGCTCTGCCATTTGTTTATATATTTTTTAAATTTAACCAAGAGAAATTTCACACTAAAAAAACCTACATGGAACAGAATTGGAATTTACCATACATTCTCAGTTCAGTTCATGAATGGACCAGACACTGATGCACACACATGCATACACATGCGCATACACACACACACACACATGCACACACTCACCGCCAGCATGTGGTTGGACCCCAGCATGTACCGCTGCTCATGGCCGGAGCCCATGCGGTCGAAGTGGAGGACGATGAAGGAGGTGGCGGGGAGGCGAAGCAGGGGGCTGATCAGTATGCTGCTCCAAAGGGCACTATAGAAGAGGTGCTGCCCCACCAGCAGGGACAGCTTCACCATCAGAGCGTCAGTTCTAGGTGTGGGGGGGGAGGCAGGTGTTAAAACAGGAGCAGCCATGCATCACAGATTACCAAACAGACCTTGTGATCCACAGTCCTTCCTGCTAACTGTTCGCTCACTGCGAGCTGAAACTGTAAATGAGACCCATTGGGCAGAATGCAATACAAAAAATGTGGAAGGCAATTAGGCTGGTACACAGAGAGGAGTCAGAGCATAGAATTGTGCTCTGCGCAAGAATGCAGCACATAGGATGTCCATACAGAGTGCTTAGCACTGTGGAATTCATCATAAATGCTACATTAGCGCTACATATTTTCCAGTACGCAGTCAATGCAGTCTCTGTTTCTGTGTGCAGCCCTGTGCCGCAGGCTGATATTTGCTTTATTCTTGTGTGTTTTGGAGCTATTTGCTGTATTCTGCACAGTGTGTGCTTTAGCACCGTCTGAGAGCTATGAGCTTCAGTGTGTTGGAACTGGGTGGGTCAGCGCTGAGAAAATGTTAACGTTTTGTTATCAAAGATGTTTTCTTTTTTTTTTTTTAGTTCAGCAATAGATGCTGCTTGGCAGTAAAATAAGGTTGTTGCTTTCAAGGAAAGACAAAAAACACTGCAGTCTGTAAGAATTTGGATAGTGACACATTTTTTGCTGTTTTGGCACTATGTTCCAGCAATTGAAATGAAACCATTACTATGAGGTTAAAGTGTAGACTGTCAGCTTTAATTTGATGGTATTTACATCCACATAGGGCCCATATCAACTCAGCTGTTTCTGAAGCTCAAATTTAAAATCTCACTCCAGCCAGCTGACCAAAGGCAACCCTGCCTTTAATGCTGTGTTAGTGCTATGTGTTTTAGCAGTGTGTGTTTTAGCATTGTATTTTTTAGCGCTGGGTGTTAGCACTGAGCCTGGATGCTTGTTTAGCACTGTGTGCCTTAATGCCTTGTGTTAGCGCCGTGTGTGTGTGTGTTAACACTGCGCGTTCAAGCACTAAGGTAGAAGAGTGCCTTGGCCCTGTGCGTTGCTCTGTGGGCTTTAGTGCTGTGTTAGTGCTATATGTTAGCACTAATAGTGTTGAAGTTGCTTGAAAGAGAGAAAGATTTATTTTTGGGGGGCATCTTTGCTGCTTTTGCATCTTTTCCATGCTTCCCTAGCTAGATAGTTTTGACTTGGCTAACAGTGCTGCATTCCGGAGCTTGAGAGGGTGAGAGTGGCACGCTGGCACTCAACTCTACTTAGCTTGAATTGTAACATGACTCATTCATTAACTAGTCAGATACTCACAGCTGAAATACATTCAGGATTTTCTGTTTGCGTCAATGCACAGGACTGAACAGGCTTAATCAAAATAAGAGACCTGAATGGCAAATGTGTTTTATCATAACATGCATTCTTTAATAATTCTGGATTAAATTAACCGTATTCAGTTTCCTGGCAAATCCTTGATAGTTGGCGATGCTTTTTAGTGCTGTGTGCTGGTGCAGAGAGTGCTGGGGCCGTGTTTGTTACTCCATGATGTTTGTACCTGTCATAGACCTCCAGGCCCTCCTCCAGGCCGGGCAGCAGCCCCATGACGAAGGCCTGCAGGCTGGGCAGCAGGGAGCGCTGCAGGGGCAGGAAGTAGCGCTCGTACAGCTTCAGCAGCGACGGCCGCACCGCCATGGCGGCGTGACCCAGGAGCGGGAACAGCCCCGAGCTGCGGGCAGGGGGCACAGCGTGGCACATCAGCACAGAGAGAAGGGCACCACTACAGCAGCCATATGCATATTAAACAATACTGGGCTCTCACTGGAAACATTCACTTTTTCACACAATTTCCACTGTTCGTCAATAATAAGTAATATCTTATTAGCTTTCCAGTAATGAAAATTGTTTATAGACAGCATTTTGCAGATCCTCAGTTAAAAGTACTTACCTGTATATGAAGAGATCCTTGGCGAGCCATTTGGTTCCGATGATCTTGAAGATGACCTCATAGGTCTCCAGGGCCTTGAGGTGCACCCCGCTGGGCAGGGCCGGGTGCAGACACTGAGCTAAACGCTTACAGATTATCAGCCTCTTCGGCAGGAGGGAAAACTTCAGATTACTCTGCAGGGCCTGAGAGTGGAAGAACGGGAGAGATAGAGAGGGAGGGAACAAGGGAGAGAAGAAGGAAGTTCGGGTTATTTTGGAGGGCCTTATGACAGAGGAGAGGGAGACAAGTGAGACACAGTGACAGCAGGTCAGCACTGAATCCACCATACTCCACACTGTGTGGCCTTTACCATAGGACCAGCCAAAATAACACAAACTCTCCTCCAATACTACCCACAGAGGGGAAAGAAAGAGTGAGCTGTGCGTTCGCTTTCAATTGCCTCCTTCATCCATTTATTCCACACAGCATCCAACATACAACACTCTCTCAATTGCTAGGAACAATTAACTGATAACGACACCAAACTGTTGGCAGCACTGTTCAGCTACATCCACTTACACACACAATGTTAATGTGCGGTCAAGAGGTATATGGAGTAGAGGGACAGTGAAACTAAAGCATTCATTTCAGTGTGCACACCAGGCTGATGATTACCCTGGAGAGAACAAAGGGAGCAGTAAAACACTTACCACCAGCCTACTACTGAAGATATAATATCTTTCTGCATTTACATAGTTTGCTTTCACACACTGGATTTGTACTGAGGCTTCTGGTTTTAAGAATGGTAAAAACATCCAACAAAAAAAAGCATCCAAACTGAACCTTCGTTGATAGTGGTGTTACTTCTGCACTCCTAAACCCACAACACAGGGACCACTAGACTTCCTGCTGGGTTCTGTCACTCACTGACAAAGTTAAAGATGTACATACAAACACCACGGCTACAAGTCACCCTCTAACCGCCCCTCTAGCTTCCCTTAATGGTCTATAAAGCCAACCCAGGGTGAGCAGGATACCACTGCCTCCGAAACCATGCTGCCCTCCTTGAGCAGTGACACCAGCGTAGCATTAACCCAGAGGGAGCGGAGCGGACACCCGTGCCTTGGTCAGTTTGTCCAGGGAGGAGATGAGGTCGGCCCACTCGCTGGAGGACTCGAAGCTGCGCAGCGCCTTCTCGATGGCCGCCCTGTAGGCGCGGTACTGAGAGTCACTCTGCAGCTCCAGCTCCTCTGGGTCCATGGTGACTCACTGCAGTCCCAGCATGCTCAGCAGCTGTCAGGTGAGTGAAGGCAAGACCACAGAACGAGGTCACATCCAATCAGCAGATCTGTTCATTTCACCTACACCTGAACTTACACCCTCCCTCTAACCTAGACCTGCACTGTCTCCTCACTTAAAACACTGCCTCTCTTACCTGTCAACACGTAAGTTCTAACCCCTTTTCAATTCTTCTTTAGGTATCTTTTCTATAATCTACATTTTAGCTGTCCTCTTTATGTAAAATAACAGATGTAAAGAAATACATGTACATGAAAATGTAAAAATCCTCTGAACTTCAGAGAAAAGGGGTAGCAGACCCATATGAAATTTAACAAGCAATGATATCGTATGTGTCTTACTGATTCCCAAATACTCCCGGGGTTTGTGGGTGGGCCTACAACCTTGGCAGCAATAACTAATACATTTGTTTGCACATGTATAAGGACTCATAAAACCAGTTTTTGCCCTTTAAAATAGATTGTTTTGAGAACAGCAGCTTCCTCGGCACAGATGGCTGTAAGGTCACATCAGTTTTTGGGGAGTCAGATCTGAAGCTCGAGGTTAACTGTGTCCTCATCCTGATTCGTTGCAGATTCAATAAAAGTTCAGTTTATTAAACCCATATGTGCTGACTGTGCATATTGCACTGTCTGTATAAATGGGTTACTAGTATTGATATACTGTATGTTTTAATTCTGCAGTTCATTCTGAGCCAGATTGAACTCTTAGGGATAGTGGCATCAAACTGCCCTTATATTTCACATTAAAACAGGAGAATATCTTGCAATGAATAAAGTCAATTTCCAAAGGAATTATTGACTAAAAGTGCTACAATTTAAATAGATATTACAAGGCATTTACTGTGAGTATATCAGTATAGGATTCTGTACATTTATATTTATGTTTACTTCATGTAGCAGAGCCACTTACA
The DNA here is from genome assembly GCF_018555375.3 of Anguilla rostrata. Taxonomy (NCBI): domain Eukaryota; kingdom Metazoa; phylum Chordata; class Actinopteri; order Anguilliformes; family Anguillidae; genus Anguilla; species Anguilla rostrata. Next base: position 17,918,647 of record NC_057947.1, read on the forward strand.
AAGCACAAACAACAGAGAAATTCAAAAGCTTCTCTTTTTAAAGAAAGAGGCAATTATACTTAATGTCACCGATGACTGCGTCTCCACACATTTTTAAACTCACGTCCTGTGTTAACGGTGCCATACAATCCACAACCACTCATGGTGCTGCGCAATTCTGATTACATTATTTCTTACTTTCCTTAAATCTACTTAAGACATTGCTTACTTCTTTCAACAATTAGAAGACAGGATACAAACAAAACAATCAAATTTCTAACCCTCTCAAATGCAAGTGGGCATGGTTGAAGTACCTTATATTTTCAGACGTAGACCTCTGAAAGCCTTCAGCCAAGCCGCATCGACCACTGGAAACAGTTGGTTAGTCCCCCGTGCAGTTCCTGTCCTGCACACAAAGGCCAACTCTTGGCTTGCTCATGTTAAAGAGGGAATGACAGAGGACTGGCGTGTTTGCTAAGCAGGCATGGCAGGTCACTTTGCATGGCAAATCAGCCGCACTGTCAGATGACACTGCTCTCCCTGCACACACACGGGGACTCTGACACCGAGGCTGATCTGCTCACGTGAAGGAGGAAGGCACACTCATCACTGCTCTCAATGAACAGACAGGGCCGGGAGAGGGAGGGGGAGAAGCTCCACACACACGCCTGTTCTGAAATGGTTGTAGTGACTGGGCTGTTTTGGGGTGGTTGTAGTAACTGGACCGTAGGTAAATTCAACAAAAACAAGGGAAGCCATCGGGCTGTAGCCCACAAACCAAAGCCCCACAGGAACATCTCTGCGCATTTTAGAATTCAGACAAAACACCAATGACCGTCTCGAATTAGTTTGAATGATTTTAATATGTTCTCATCAAGTAACAAAATTTTTCAGTTTAATCAGTCATTATAAAATGTGCTGTTATTTACTGAGTGCATGAAGACTCAAACCTAAGACTACTGTCCACATCTTTTCGATAAAATTCTATATTAATATTGTGCATGATCTACTACATTGCATTCCCTTCATGCGTAACTGTTACTCACATGGAGATTTACAGAAGCAGTCTGTAAACTATTTACACATCTATGCACACATCTGTGCAACACATACTGTGAGAGTAGGAGGCAAACATAATTACACATAAATCTAAATAATTATATGCAATTTTTTGTATTCATCACAGTAAATTATTAATTGGAAGCACTTAAAATTTACATGTAAACATTTCCATTCTAAACACACAATTAGAGAACTATGAAAGCTTAGTGTTAATTCACTAACTAACACAGAAACATTATAAACCCCCAAACACTCAGAGGCCTTTCATTCATGGCACACTGATGTAGTGAAGGTGTGGGGTACAGCTAAACTGTAATGTGCTTGTTGTTTACAGGTTAGCAGTAGACAAATAGTTCCTGTGTTAGGGAGAGGACTCTGAGACGTCCTCTGGGATGTGTGGTCTGTGAAGCCGCAGAAATTTCCTGCAGGCCTTCATATACTGTGGTTTCCACGACAGCCAGCTCCTGCAGGAATATGTCCTGTTGTCCTGGCAACCCCCACGGTGTGTTCTGTTGAAAAAAGAAGAGGTTCTGTGAACTCTTATAGTTTCTATGATGACAAGGGCAATAGATAAAAAATTTTAGTGCACCATGATTTATCTGGCCTGAGATGAGAGGTACATACATCATTTTTGAAAAATGTGCTAATGATGCTGTTCCAGATTTGTAATTCTGTAGCATTTATTGAAAAAAAAAACTACATTATAAATATGTGTCCAACAGCTGTGGCACTGTGGAACAGGGACTGATATTATCTTTGCAAGGTAACCTGGTCTTCATGAAGCTCTGGGCATTCTCATATTAATGTCGATAGGCATTTATTGAAATTTGTTTCTGAAAAGTGTACAGGGCCTTAATCCAAATAAATCCTTAATCCAAATAAAAGCAAAAGCAAGTGTTTTCCCTTCAGAGCTGTCGGTGCATGCTGTCACAGTAGTGTTTTTGGTAACTTGTCCAGGCAGAGCCATTGTGCCTAAACAGGTCTGTGAACAGCTCTGCCTCATTAAGAGAGAGCACAGTAGGAGTGAGATCCCACTGGCCACTTTCAAAAGCTCTCATTTAAGGGCTGGCCAGAGAAAACAAAATAATCCTGATCCAGCAATCCAAGAAGACACAACAACATGACTGCTTCATATACAACATAATATAGACACACGCATGCACACATGTTCAGCTGGCTACCCAAAAGAACTCTGGAGTACACTGCCGTGGTAACTGTGTGATGTAGTTCTAAATGTATGTGTTGGGCAGGAGAAAAGAAAACAGGCATAATTCTGAAGTGCAGTGGTAGAATGGGCCCATCGACAGCACATTCCAAGCACAGCCAGCCCAACACACGCCATCAGCAGATACATATAAAAGCGCAGAACACTATTGGATTTTCAAAAAATCACATTTCATTTCTATTTTTAAAAAGTAGCTGCTTTTTTACGCTTTTATTTAATGCATTGAAAGCAGATGAACGAGACCCTGGGGTGCAATTACAGCTAAAGTCCCACAGGCGGCAGCAAAGAAAGCAACAGCGTCAGACTGCCATCAGAGGAATGTATGCACTGCACAGTGTGTGAAAGAACACACCTTGACCTTGAAGTCCAGTGTTACCAGCCATCCAAAATAATGCACACAAATGATATTAAATGTTATTCTGTGCATGCATGACATTCTTCTGAAGCTCAAACGTTTTAAGTGAAAATCGTTACTTTTAAATGTTTACAATCTATTGTAATTGTGTATTTATGCTGCAAAGTAATAAAATGAATATGAAGCCATTTCTTCAAACACCGTCCAGTAATATTCTATGTCTGAGCAAAGGAAATCCCCAGTGTATCGAGATGTCCCACATTTCACTGTTGTGCAAATGGTTTTAGCTCTGGTTTTATTCTGAAGCAGTTATTCTAAACGAAAAGTGGTAGATGTGGTCTTCACAGCATCATAAATCACTTTTGTAATGTGAATACATTATTCAATGGAACTCAGCATGCAGCACAGATTCACCTACGTGGTTAGGCAGCACTTCAGAACTAACCTGCATGCTCATTATTCTTGGGGATTCATATGGTATTTGATTATAAATTATTGCATATGATTTTTGGTGACAATAACACATTCATACACCTGAATCACCTGAACTATTGAACTTACCATCCCAATATAATGGAGATATGACAGTTTCACCCACCCTTTCCCTCACACTCGCCCACAGCTGCACGGCTAACACTCAACAGTCATCATCCAAACACAATGTTGTAGGGTGCAATATCCTGGTAAACAACTAATCTATCTCCTAATGATCTCTGCAGTGTGCTATCTGAGTGTCTCAATCAAGTAATTAGTATGAACCCAGCGAGTAAAATAACACCGTTGAAACAGTTATTTTTTAGGTCTTGGAATGTTTCAAAAATATTGTAATTTATTTATGTTGTCAGGTCACAAGAATGTCCATAAAATGCTTTGCTCCTGAAAAAAAAACGAGGAACTTGCTACAATATAGCTGAAAAATGTGGTTTGGAAGCACAAAAATCATGAAATGGCATTGTTACAAGTTTGTTATTCACCACAGGCTTTCTCCAACAGTGTTCCCATATTATTGCAAGCTGGAATCACGGCCTTGTATTAGTGAAGTAAGTGGGTCAGTGGCAGAACTCTCTCTGCTGTCAGAGAACCTACTGGCAGCTGTTTTCAGCATCTGTCAGGATACGGAAACTGATGAGAGTGTTGGTTGGGATGTCAAGAGCTTATATCAATAGACTTAGAATATGAGAAACACTAAATGTTCCACTCATATTTAGTGTTCGTAATAGAATCAAAATAAATTAATGCATCGATGTAACATGATGTGAGTTGTTGTTTCCTCTCTCACAGATGACCTTGATTATGTACATAGGCCTTATATTAATGGTGTATTACAATTTGGCAGGATCGGATACTAATACTATCTCACTAAGCGCTCATAAATGTGAATGTGCTTAGGCAAGACAGAGATCTTCCAAAAAACGCTGGATATCAAATTATTTAGTCATTTGGTCAAAGAATAATGGGGACTCAGACTCAGCAGGACTATTTTTCAGCAGCCTGCATGGAGAATAATGAAATCCAGACCCAGAATGAACAATGTGACAGAGGATGTCCGTACCTGTGGTTTCCTCAGGTCAGCAGCTCAGATGTAAAGGAGCACTTTGCGCTTAAGACATCTTCTTTTTTCCTGCCCCTTGGTGTGTCTGTGCTCTCACTGGCTCTGCAGCCCCATGCCCTGCTGAGCCCCAGTACTTTTCCACTAAAGGGGACTTCCTGCCCAAAGGCAGGCTGGCCAGGAAAGCATGAGAGATAACCACAAACAGCCAGCACCGGCAGCGGCCAAGCGACACTTCCAATAACAGACAAGTGTAGCACGCCAAATAGAAGAGCCAGTAGGTTTTAAAAAGGCAGGTGGCTAAATGCTGCTCGGTTTTAAAGAGTAAGCCCATCGTGTGATTCATCTTTCCACCCTTAGCTCACTGCAAAAAAAAACTGACCCAAATACAGCATAACCACAGGTCCAGTAATGCAACTCACCTGGAAAAATAAATGCAAGTGAAATTTATCTGATAATAAAGACTGTAGACAATAGCAAGCTGACATATTGGAAATATGGCTTCCTTATTAATTACTGTCAAATCAAATCATATCAGATCAGTCCTGCTCCATGAAAAGGTGCTGAGGTTTGTCCCAGGACAGTCACCTCAATAACTTAGCTGGAAGTGCACCGCTGTATCCTAACACTCTTAAAATCTGTCAACAGAGAGAAAGGGGTTGCAAAAGCAAAACCGGTTTTAAAATGCACTGCTTTAAAGCGACACAAAGTACTGTATGCACACACTTCTGGGTGAAGGGAGAACAGTTCCGAACTGGGTGTTACTGTTCTTCAGTGAATTTTTTATGACCCGTACAAGATAAGATTTCACCCACCTGCATGTTCCTGATAAAGATCCACGAAGCAGTGCAGTTCAGTCCATCCTCTATGGTTGGTTGGAGGGCTTGGAGGTGGCGCCTCCTCCTCTGTGCATCATCGCAAGGACATTTCACTCCGTTTACCCCAGAATCAGGCCTGTGGACAGCAGACCCTGAGGGGGGGTCTGACAAACACAGCCCGGAAATTTCCGCTGTAAAACTCCCGTAAATGGACCCCACTGTACCGTTCCTCATCCAGAGATGAGGTGATTGCTGCTTCTACACACATGAATGGGGAGAGTTCATTGTTAAAGGCCATAATAAACATGTTTTAAAAGATACAAAGATACTATTAGATTTATACATGTAAGAGAAAAGGTTGTTGACAGCATGATATGTTCATTTAACAATAAAACTCTTTAGACTGTTTATATAATGCGGTCCTTTAAAGTGACAATACCTTGACGTTGTCTGTAGGCAAAAAAAAATTGGACATCTATTCGAACACTGAGCACATACTATTTTACAGCCAGCTATATTTAGAATATTTATACAGACAGAACATCTTTAAAATTCAAGGTCTTCTTCATGAGATCTTCTTTGTCGCAACTCAGTTTTCAGCAAGCACTGAGTATCTGGGACACGAACAAGTGGAAAATTACCAGGCAGGAAAGAGGCACGTCTCACAGGCACAGAGTTGCAGAAAGACACTGATAAGACTGTAGATCCAAATCCCCCCCTCCTCTCACTCAGCCTGCAGTTTCCTCTAAGTTTGACAAACTCTGGGCCTGGCACATTTGCGTACCACACAGCTAGTATTTAAAGCATACTAAATTTATATATACGTGTGTACATATACAAACAGTATGTATACACATACTGTAAAAAAAAAAAAAAAAATATATATATATATATAATAAGGTGAGCGTGGTGCATTCTGTACTTGTAAATGTGTCTCCTCTCTGTTCAGAGTGCATTGGCTTTCACACACCTTGTGGCAGGCACTCTCTCCTTATGGCAGGTGCGGTTTGGTGGTGAACCTGAGTTAATATACAAATAAACATGTACACAAATGAGCACACAAAGGGATATTTTAATTAATTTATTTCAAACCAGTATTTGCACACTTAATTTGTCCAAAATAAATCAAAATGTAATTCCTCTGTAAAAAATGACAATGCCTCCTCATGTACATTTTTATGTTTCAAGCCTAATGAGACGTTAAGGCGAATCCTCAGTTTGTTCTTATTGTCAGACAGGACCACCTTTGGTGAATCTAACCAGCATGTATGTTGTAAACTTTAATCACCTAAAAACATTTTTTCATTTTATATAATATATAGGAATACCACATTTAACTGAGCATGTAGGCTAATTTCACCAAACAACTGGTCACCATTTGTTACTTTCAGTTTCAAATGTACAGGTCACAATAAAAAAGGGAAGTCAAAAACCACTCTCAGGCACACAGATAGCTGAATAGGAAAAGTTTCAAATCTGTACTTTACAACAATACACATCTGTATAAAAATACAAAGCCAAAAATATACATTTTAGAATGGTCACAATTTGTTACTTATTTAAAGTAAATGACAGTGTAAGTGAACTTACCTATTACAACAGACACAAACATTGGTTAAATACCTGCTTAAACTCCATGACCTGTAAAGTCAAAACTTTGGCGATATGTTGATTACCAGCAACAATGTTCACATACTTCATGGAAAGTGAGTCGCTGTATACTGAAGGGAACTAAAACTTTAAAAAATTGTTGTGTTGAATTTCTGATCAAATGCAATCTGAACCCCAGAGAACAATGTACACACAACAATTTATACACAGAGTTCTGAAACCCAGGTGCCAATGGCGTAAAGACCATACCCACCTTTTTTTCTTTTAAAATGACTATATCAGGCTAAAACAAGAGTAGTGAATTTTGCACAGCAGTGAAACGTGGGACCTCACAGTACACTGGGGAGGTGACTTTATTTTCAGAAACAGCTTAATTGTTTTATGCGCCAAAAATAAATACAGGCTGGACGTATTGTAACCATCCAAATATAGTAAATGGATTTTCGCTCAGTTATTCCCATCTTCATTTCTCACAATTTAATCAGCTTCTTCTTAGTAATAATTGGATGCTGAGCAATTAACCTTAACAAAATTAATAAATTAAAGGAGCAAACCTTAATTCGCTTTGTAATTCATAATACAATTCAATGCGTACAAGTAATTTACTAGTAAAATCTGATTTTTGCTATCCTGAAAATGATATTTTTAGGTCGTCTTAATATTCTATTAATATTAAAATAAATACCACAGGGGAAAATCAGTACATCTTGTGCTTGTTCCAGCGCTGCAGTTAAACCCCGAGTCAGTAAAGGCTTCGGATACTCGCACACACAACAGATTAAACAGCCAGGGACAGTAGGATAATACAGCAGTACCGTGATACGTAACACAAAACTATATGTGTCATTATAGTCAAATGAGGATAAAAAGAGGCATGGCCAATTGAAATGAGGGCTTGATCACAAAAAGGACCCCAATAAAGTGCATCTGTTCCTGTCCTGTCACATAGTGCTGTAGCAAATGAGCGTTTCACGCAAACACATTTTACTTACGAGAGCTGCACTCAGAGTGAACAGCAGAAAGTAAGGCAGGTTTCACATTTTATCACTTCTGATAATAGAAAGCTACTACATATATATGCATTTGGCCATCAATGACAACGGATGTTTCAGAACCACTTTTGGTTAGAGTGTAAGAAGGACTTTAAGGACTTCTCAGTTGCTGCCATTTCTCCCCGCAAAGTGACTGCGCCGTAACTATGGAATGAAGTAAGTCTAACGATGGCGATAAGAGTCCCCCACAAAGCTTTAAATTTTAAAAATCCCCAATTAGTCAGCAGCAAATCTTTACAAATGTGTCTGTAGCATGAAGTCAGCAGGGTCAGTCTGGCCAGGCCTCTACAGAGAGAAAAAGATGAGCATGAAGAGCCCTAAGCAGCACACCATCAGAAGGCCCAGGTTCAGGACCAGTCTGACTCTGGGAGGCTCGTAAAGCATCTCCAGAACCAGGCCCCTGTCCTCTTCCCGGGAAGTGTTGGGCAGGGCGTCTGCGGGTGAGGCAATCCTAGCCGGCTCTCTGTAGCCGCAGAACCAGTCCAGAGCCTTCAGGCACCTCCCTCTCTCCCTCACAGCGCCATCGCTGTCCTCACGGTGGTCCAGGTGGGCATGGCCGTTCCCGTGGTGTTCGGTGGGGGCGGGGCTCTCTGGCCGGCCTGAGGGAGAGACCAGCAGGACGATGTCGGCCGGCCCAGTGCCTCCCTCTGTCTGTGTGCTGGAGGGCGGCGGCTTGTGGGGCCTGCTGGTGCCGTTACAGTGGGTGACGCTCCCCTCCTGGTATCTGATTGGCTGCCGGCCCTTGCGCCGCAGCCCCCACAGAGTGGTGCTGCTTACCTGCTCCTCGCTGGGGGGCAGGGTGCACAGGCTGACCCCCACCACCACCAGCCCCGACACCCAGAACAGCCCGGCCGCCACGTACATGTAGTGCACCCCGCTGATCAGAGCCGGCCGGTCGTCAGGGCGATCGCAGGGGGGCTCCCGGTAAATAAAGGCCAGGACCAGGCGGGCGGAGCCCAGCACGAAACCGGTCACGCCCCCCCCAGAAGGCCCCCGCCTCATTACAGCGCTTCCAGAACACGCCCAGCAGGAAGAGGGCGGCGACGGGCGGGGTCAGGTAGCCGGCCACCTCCTGGATGTACATGTACATCTGGCCGCCCTGCATCTGGACGATGACGGGCACCCAGGCGATGCTGATGGCCACCATGACGACCACGAACAGCCGGCCCACCACCATCAGCTCCCTGGAGGAGGAGCTCTTGCGCACCATCTTGTACACGTCTAGCGTGAAGATGGTGCTGGCGCTGTTGAAGATGGAGTCCAGGTCGCTCATCAGGGCGGCGATCATCACGGCCATCATGAGCCCGCGCAGCCCCGCGGGCATCACGCTCATCACCAGCCGCGGGTACGCCGTGTTGGAGCAGCCGGCCTGGCTCTGGCACACCCGCAGGCAGTGCTCGGGCCCGATGCAGGCCAGCTCGTCCGTGAACAGGATGCGCGAGATCATCCCGGGGATGACGATGACGAACATGGGCAGGACCTTCAGGAACCCCGCCATCAGAGTGGAGCCCTTGGCGTGGGCGATGTTTTTGGCCGCTAGCACGCGCTGGACGATGACCTGATTGGCGCACCAGTACCAGATGGATGACGGGGTCTGGCCCAGGAGGAACCCGGGCCACGGGAGGTCTTCGTCCAGCGGGCCGCGCAGGACCTTCAGCGCCTGCGGTTTGGGGTGGATGCGGCAGGTGCTGCTGTAGGTGAAGTTCCCGGACGCCAGGATGGCAGTGACGTTGGGGGTGGCCAACATGTACTTGGTGCGCACCGCCTCCAGCCCCCCCACCTTGGCCAGGCTGATAGCGGTCAGGGTGAGCGCGCCCGCGATCATGAGCACCGCCTGGAGCGTGTCGGTGTAGATGACAGCCGCCAGCCCGCCAGTCACCGTCAACACCGCGGTCATGGCGATCAGCAGGATGACGGACAGGTACAGGTCCCAGCCCAGAGACTCCTGAATGAAGAGCGCGCCCGAGTACAGGGCCACAGAGAGCTTGGTGAAGACGTAGAGCAGGAGGGAGAGACCGGCCAAGTACATCTTCAGCCGTTTGCCGCCGTAGCGCTTGGCCAGGTAATCCGGCATGGTGTACACGCCGGAGTAGATGTAGACGGGGATGAAGACCCAGCCCAGCAGCTGCAGGACCAGCAGCGCATTGAACTCGAAGGCTGCGACTGCGTAGCCGCTCGCCGCTCCAGAGCCCGCCAGGCCGATGAAGTGCTCGCTGCCGATGTTACTGACAAACAGGGACGCGCCGATCACAACCCAGTTCATGGAGCGCCCGGCCAGGAAGTACCCACGAACCGTGCTCCGATTGGCCTTCCACATGGCATATAGGCCAATGGACAAGACCAGCAGAAAGTAAAGCACCACAACAGCAATGTCTGCAGCTTCCATCGAAGGGCCCATTCTCACAACCAAATGCGGATCAAATCGGACTAATATGGCAGAAAAGGACTACTGTACTGTGAATTGACATATAATCAATAATAAGAAAATTAATATGACTCCATTGATGATTTTAAGCCTGGTTAAAGTGCTTTGTCCTTTGGCATGCTGTCTGGAGGAAACGGTAGTGTCCAGTCGGGTCAAATTCAATTTTTGGTTAGATAATCCATCACCCATGTGTTCTGGAGACACACAGGGGATATTTAGGAGAGTTGGTGGCTTCAGTTCTAGTAATACGTAGAGTAACACTCCTGCAAGACAGAAAAGACAAATACAAAGGTTGCATTCGATGCAGAGCTGACAGTGGAAAGATGCAAGACTGCAAAACTCTATCAGAAGGGAGAGAGAAAATTCTGTTAAATCATGAAACTAAACACAACTGTTGGTTTCACTCATTTTATTAACCGTAAGCAATACAGATGAAACCGCACAGTGAAAATAACAGTTTCAAGGTAACACTGCATGTTTCCAAACAGCCTATTAATCATCGTTTTTGTTACGTCAGCACTGTAACACTCTATTGGGTCAGGGATCAAATTATGGCAGACACACAGCGACGGATGCCCTGCATTTAGGCCTTAAAGGGTAAGCACCACATAATGACATCCCCCAAAGATAATAGACCAATGCTTTTTAGAGAGATTTTACCATTAAATTAAGCTGAAATTGTTGTTAGTAAGGATACAAATCTGACAAATTGATCACTCCTGATGTAAAAACCTGAAGTCACATCAGAAAAGTATTTCTGTGATGTGTGACGTAATAGGTGGAAGACAAACGGCTCTGCTATTATACCTTTAGCTAGAAAAGATGACAGAAATGAACAGCATTGAAATATTCAATTTTGGATCAAAGGACATTATCAGTGACTCAGATTACTCTGACTCTAACAAGTCTGTAGAGCACATAATTGGTTATTCTGATTGGCTGTATTGCAGTAGTCTTTCAGGTTTGAACCAGAGGTGATCCAAGTTGGAGGATTCTTCCCAAAGCCAACAACTGGGGCATTTTTTGGGAAATTTGCCTTGCCCATATTCATACGAGATACCAACTGCGAGCATCCCTATGCATCTAGAATAAAAACACAAAAAAGGCTGTAAGCTAACACTTTTAGCTCTATCTGTGGCTGCAGATGGACAGCTGAAAATTGACAATAAGGTTTTCTTTGGTTGATAAATCACCTTGGTTTTCTACATTTAATTGAATAGGCAGCAAGCTCTGTCGCCCTCAACATGCGCAGTAGAGTCTGTTTCCAGTTACTTCCTAGACTTCATATCTTCGTATCTGGCCCCTCCTACCCTCTCCAAGTCCTTACGCTCTATGCTAGGACTAGTCAACAAATACACAGCGAGCAGGTGAGCATGTGGTACCTTAACGCGGTGCTTGGTCACGGAAGACGTTATAAAAACCTATTGCATATAAGTTTGATAACTATTCAACGCAGAAACTCAAAGTTGTCTCCAAAGCCGGTACCATGTACCCGTATCTCGCAATATAAGCACTAATCTTAGGTTAAATTAATTTCCCTTCGACAGTAACCTGGAGAAAAAATTGTCCCGGCTGGGATTCTAATGAACCATAAACCACGTCCGATTGCTTGCCAGACGTGGAAAGTCCAGGGGTCAGAAAGTAAAAGTCCTGTCATCTGTTTCTTGCACCCATGAACTCTGCCAGCTGGTTTCACGAATTACTTCTCCTGGCTGACGAATTGTCCAATTATCAAAACCAAGTGCTTGTAACAAAATCACTGGGATGACTTTTAGTTTTTGAACCTGGATTTCCCACCTCTGGTACTATCATAATTATTTCCAACGTTACTAGCTTGAGCTAGCTACCCCTACAAACCCCAGCCTGCGAGAAGCGCGCATCAGTTAACTTGACTAACGACGTGAGCTACATCCTGGTATGCAGAGCATCAAGGAAACTTCTAGAATCACATTGAACGTGATGCTACTATTTTCCGAATTTCTGAACAAGAACATCTACGCTGGGTAGTCTATCGATGGCTATGTCTCAAGCGACGCTAGCGTATTTTAAATTAACTGTAGCTGGGGTCTTACGTGTATACACCATTATTTTATATATTTTGTGTATAATCTTTCAAAGTTTCAAGTGCCATTTTGCAAAACAGTTCCTGTCTGGCTGAAAACACAGGGGGACATCACACTCCTTGCACTTCCATGGAGTGTTCTGTTTTTTCCTGAAGTCCATCCTGCAGAGTTTGCATGTCTTGCGACCAATTGAAGCCACCTTGCTGGCATCCAGAGTCTGTGAGGCTGTAGGCACAGGCACATGACCATAACTTTCCCATCTTGTTACATTAGGTGCCTTCTGTGAGACGCCACACAGCTGCGCAGTGAGCTCCTCCATGAAAGCCTTGTGAGGCATTGCTTCCTGTTGTCCCAATGATGACAGTTCTTTATGTAGGATGTATGCATTTGTGGCAGCAATGTCCAAGAAATGTAAAAACAATTTCCGGTACCATCTCATTTTTTTGTGCTGTGTTGTGTAATACTGTATCAGTTGGTCAGACAGATCAACACCCCCCATGTGTGCATTGTACTGGATGATAGGTGATGGGCATGGAAAGTTCTTTGAAATCCAGACACCATCTTGCTTCACCCTCCGCTGTATTGTGTCCCCAGTGAATGCTGCATGGATGGTGGAACAGACAGACACCTCTCGTGTGTCCATCCACTTCACAAAAACCAGAGGACCATCCCTTATCCACCGTAAAGCTCCTCTTCCTGACTTCTTAGTCAGAGCATTACATGCAGTGCGTGGACATTCCTTCCTGTTCTCCCTATATGTCCCACAAGCACCAAAGTTTTGTCCATACAAGTCCCTGAAGAGCTTTGGGCTCGTATAGAAATTGTCCATGTACACATAATATCCGGAACCCAAGAATGCACGATTCACAAGTGACATTACAGAGTTATATGAAAGTCCTTGTCCTGTCTGAAAGCTGTTCTTTCCTGTGTACACAGCAAAATCCACAGTGTATCCATTGCTGGAGTCACAAAGCACAAACAACTTGAAACCCCACTTTCTTGGCTTTTCTTTCATGTACTGTGTCATACCAGTCTTTGCTTTGGTTGCTACCATTCTTTCATCCACTGCAAGGTTCCTGCGAGGATGATAGACGGCTTTGCAGGCATTCTGAATTGTGTCCATGAGAGGCCTGACCCGGAAAAGTTTGTCATGCTGCGGTGTGCCACGCTTCCTGTAATTTTCTTGGTCCTTGTCTGCATCACTCATGTGTACATTCCAGCAAATAGTTCTGTATCTGTCCCTTGTCATTACGGTTGCTGGGAATGAGACAGAGAAAATGCTACTTTGCCGCCAGTAATCTCTGATTTGGTCCAGCTTTACCATGGCCATGTAAAAAATCAGTCCAATGTACCTGTAGAATTCCTCTATCCCAATGTCAGTCCATTTATACTTGCTCCCTTTTGCTATTGCCCTGGCAGCATGCTCGTTGGTGTTCTTGCACAGTGTCCTGACAGCATCTGTAGAGAAAAATAGTTTGAACAAATCCAGAGGAGTGTGGGCTTCTGCCGAGCTCAGCTGCACTCCAGGTTGCCGCGCAGGACGGAAACGCATCACCGGTGGGGCCACATCAGCAGATTTCTCAGTTTTCCATGACCAAGCTGGCTGAGCTGCTTGCTGCTTGCTGACTGGTGTCCTCTTGCCACGCTTGCGTCGCCTCTTAGCAGGTGGTAAACTAGGCCGTGTTACCTGATCAGCATCTCTGTAAATGTAATAGAAACAAAATTGTTAGGAAATGTGACATCAAATCAAACTTTATTCAGCACATTCCCATCAACAACAATGTGATTTACAAAAAAGGGACAAACCACTAACTAATGAAAACAAAACTTAGAAAATGTGGCAGTTATATCTTATACAAATAACCAAACAAACACAACCAGATGCAGAGAGGTAGCCTATAATTTTGAGATGCAAGGGTTAGTGTGGAAATTTACAAACGCGCATATTACTCGATATTCCTACAAACACACACATAAATCGCAATACAGTACACATATTTACAAATAATAAAAGCTATCAACGAAACAACATTAGCTAAACTCACGCAACTCATAAATAATGCCTCAATCTGAAGTAGGTCTTTTTAGCTAAGTGGTTAGTTTATTTCCCGAACTTACATGCAATATGCTAATATCGATTGTGCGAGGACACCCAGTTTTAGAATCCTAGCCACGCCAATACACGCCACGCATAGGTTATTTACGTACAGTGATCAAGTAAAATAGTTACAGTGCAATTTTTTGAGATGCAGTATTGAATCGTTCGTAGTGTGGGAATTTACAAACGCGCATATTACTGGATATTCTTACAAACACACAGATAAGTTGCAATACAGTACACACTACCAATATTATCGTAAGAAATACACTTTCTCATGAAGTTGATCCTCAGCTGGATCAGTTCGCAGTTCGAAATGACACCGTTCTTCATCAGTGTCAGCTTCAGTGTCCGGACCTGATGAGTTCGCGTCTTCATGGTCGCTCTCCCACAAAGCATGAAGAACATCCAGTCCAGTCATTCGTGCCATTTTCCGAAATGAAATGTAAGGATTGCCCGAGAAGACGTGGGCTATGCTTCTGTGTGACATTTTATCCTTGTTTACAGTAGGCGCTCTCGCACATCAAACGCATCGCCCCTCCCCTGCCATCGATAGCAATTAGCATGTCATTATCTTGTGAATGTGGTCTGGGCGTACTTACTGCCGAGCGAAAATCACATATTAATGAGAAAGACTTAGCACATGGCAATGGTCTGTTTGATCTCATTTTAAATAGCTTAAAACAATTCATATTATTTTGTCAATGGGCACATTGGAATGCCACGATTCTAAGGTTCATGTCAATGTGTTTGTTGTGTCCGTATGATAAAAGCTTGCGAAGTTATTCATCCAAATAGCAACAAAATCTTGTCGAGCTCCGCCGGCAGAGCTCTCGACCCCAGAGGGTTAAACAGAGTGAATGAAAGTAACATTGCACAAACAATGGCCATGGGATGCACAGCCTATGTTTTGGGCATTATTAACGCGATTTTACACTAATATTTCCAACTGTGACTTTAAGCCGCCATTCGGAAAAAAATGCAGCCGGCTAACGCTTTCAAAGTTCAATAGCTCCCAGACAATAGGGCCTAGGACCATCAAACCACTGCTAGAGTGTTCACAGACAGAGGCCCCGAGAAGCAGAGCCTATGCTTCGGCCGCAACTACCGCTCGCGATTTTACACGAATATTTCCAACCCTGACTTTAAGCCGCCGACCGGAAGAAAATGCAGCCGGCTAACGCTTTCAAAGTTCAATAGCTCCCAGACAATAGGGCCTAGGACCATCAAACCACTGCTAGAGTGTTCACAGACAGCGGCCCTGAGAAGCAGAGCCTATGCTTCGGGTGCTACCACCCCGCGCGATTTTACACGAATATTTCCAACCCTGACTTTAAGCCGCCGACCGGAAAAAAATGCAGCCGGCTAATACTTTCAAAGGTCAATAGCTCCCAGACAATAGGGCCTAGGTACATCAAACCACTGCTAGAGTGTTCACAGACAGCGGCCCCGAGAAGCAGAGCCTATGCTTCGGGCGCAACTACCGCGCGCGATTTTACACGAATATTTCCAACCCTGACTTTAAGCCGCCGACCGGAAAAAAATGCAGCCGGCTAACGCTTTCAAAGTTCAATAGCTCCCAGACAATAGGGCCTAGGACCATCAAACCACTGCTAGAGTGTTCACAGACAGCGGCCCTGAGAAGCAGAGCCTATGCTTCGGTCGCTACCACCCCGCGCAATTTTACACGAATATTTCCAACCCTGACTTTAAGCCGCCGACCGGAAAAAAATGCAGCCGGCTAACGCTTTCAAAGTTCAATAGCTCCCAGACAATAGGGCCTAGGACCATCAAACCACTGCTAGAGTGTTCACAGACAGCGGCCCGAGAAGCAGAGCCATGCTTCGGGCGTCAACCACCCCCGCGCGATTTTACACGAATATTTCCAACCCTGACTTTAAGCCGCCGACCGGAAAAAAATGCAGCCGGCTAACGCTTTCAAAGTTCAATAGCTCCCAGACAATAGGGCCTAGGACCATCAAACCACTGCTAGAGTGTTCACAGACAGCGGCCCTGAGAAGCAGAGCCTATGCTTCGGTCGCTACCACCCCGCGCAATTTTACACTAATATTTCCAACCCTGACATTAAGCCACCGACCGGAAAAAAATGCAGCCGTCTAACGCTTTCAAAGTTCAATAGCTCCCAGACAATAGGGCCTAGGACCATCAAACCACAGATAGAGTGTTCACAGACAGCGGCCCCCAGAAGCAGAGCCTATGCTTCGGGCGCTACCACCCCGCGCGATTTTACACGAATATTTCCAACCCTGACTTTAAGCCGCGACCGGAAAAAAATGCAGCCGGCTAACGCTTTCAAAGTTCAATAGCTCCCAGACAATAGGGCCTAGGACCATCAATACAACTGCTAGAGTGTTGACAGACAGCGGCCCCGAGAAGCAGAGCCTATGCTTCGGGTGCTACCACCCCGCGCAATTTTACACTAATATTTCCAACCCTGACATTAAGCCACCGACCGGAAAAAAATGCAGCCGTCTAACGCTTTCAAAGTTCAATAGCTCCCAGACAATAGGGCCTAGGACCATCAAACCACCTAGAGTGTTCACAGACAGCGGCCCCGATAAGCAGAGCCTATGCTTCGGGCGCTACCACCCCGCGCGATTTTACACGAATATTTCCAACCCTGACTTTAAGCCGCCGACCGGAAAAAAATGCAGCCGGCTAACGC
The DNA here is from genome assembly GCF_018555375.3 of Anguilla rostrata. Lineage (NCBI taxonomy): Eukaryota > Metazoa > Chordata > Actinopteri > Anguilliformes > Anguillidae > Anguilla > Anguilla rostrata. The sequence goes on from NC_057947.1 coordinate 17,935,570, forward strand.
TTTCAAAGTTCAATAGCTCCCAGACAATAGGGCCTAGGACCATCAAACCACTGCTAGAGTGTTCACAGACAGCGGCCCGAGAAGCAGAGCCTATGCTTCGGGCGCTACCACCCCGCGCGATTTTACACGAATATTTCCAAACCTGACTTTAAGCCGCCGACCGGAAAAAAATGCAGCCAGCTAACACTTTCAAAGTTCAATAGCTGCCAGACAATAGGGCCTAGGACCATCAAACCACTGCTAGACTGTTCACAGACAGCGGCCCCGAGAAGCAGAGCCTATGCTTCGGGCGCTACCACCCTGCGCAATTTTACACGAATATTTCCAACCCTGACTTTTAGCCGCCGACCGGAAAAAAATGCAGCCGGCTAACGCTTTCAAAGTTCAATAGCTCCCAGACAATAGGGCCTAGGACCATCAAACCACTGCTAGAGTGTTCACAGACAGTGGCCCCGAGAAGCAGAGCCTATGCTTCGGGCGCTACCACCCCGCGCGATTTTACACGAATATTTCCAACCGTGACTTTAAGCCGCCGATCGGAAAAAAATGCAGCAGGCTAACACAATCAAGGTTCAATAGCTCCCAGACAATAGGGCCTAGGACCATCAAACCACTGCTAGAGTGTTCACAGACAGCGGCCCCGAGAAGCAGAGCCTATGCTTCGGGCGCTACTACCCCGCGCGATTTTACACGAATATTTCCAACCCTGACTTTAAGCCGCCAACCGGAAAAAAATGCAGCCGGCTAACGCTTTCAAAGTTCAATAGCTCCCAGACAATAGGGCCTAGGACCATCAAACCACTGCTAGAGTGTTCACAGACAGCGGCCCTGAGAAGCAGAGCCTATGCTTCGGTCGCTACCACCCCGCGCAATTTTACACGAATATTTCCAACCCTGACTTTAAGCCGCCGACCGGAAAAAATGCAGCCGGCTAAGCTTTCAAAGTTCAATAGCTCCCAGACAATAGGGCCTAGGACCATCAAACCACTGCTAGAGTGTTCACAGACAGCGGCCCCGAGAAGCAGAGCCTATGTTTCGGGCGCTACCACCCCGCGCGATTTTACACGAATATTTCCAAACCTGACTTTAAGCCGCCGACCGGAAAAAAATGCACCCGGCTAACACTTTCAAAGTTCAATAGCTCCCAGACAATAGGGCCTAGGACCATCAAACCACTGCTAGAGTGTTCACAGACAGCGGCCCCAGAGCAGAGCCTATGCTTCGGCGCTACCACCCCGCGCATTTTACACGAATATTTCCAACCCTGACTTTAAGCCGCCGACCGGAAAAAAATGCAGCCGGCTAACGCTTTCAAAGTTCAA